>NC_045153.1:818426-828426 GCF_900700415.2 Clupea harengus | reverse complement strand
GTCTCTAACGTTCCATTGAGTTAGGTAGCTGACTTCTCCCAGCTCATTCACTAACGTTCCATTGAGTTAGGTAGCTGATGTCATAGTCTCTAACGTTCCATTGAGTTAGCTAGCTGATGTCATAGTCTCTAATGTTCCATTGAGTTAGCTAGCTGATGTCATAGTCTCTAATGTTCCATTGAGTTAGCTAGCTGATGTCATAGTCTCTAATGTTGCATTGAGTTAGCTAGCTGATGTCATAGTCTCTAATGTTGCATTGAGTTAGCTAGCTGATGTCATAGTCTCTAACGTTCCATTGAGTTAGCTAGCTGATGTCATAGTCTCTAATGTTGCATTGAGTTAGCTAGCTGATGTCATAGTCTCTAATGTTGCATTGAGTTAGCTAGCTGATGTCATAGTCTCTAATGTTGCATTGAGTTAGGTAGCTGATGTCATAGTCTCTAATGTTCCATTGAGTTAGCTAGCTGATGTCATAGTCACTAACGTTCCATTGAGTTAGCTAGCTGATGTCATAGTCTCTAACGTTCCATTGAGTTAGCTAGCTGATGTCATAGTCTCTAACGTTCCATTGAGTTAGGTAGCTGACTTCTCCCAGCTCATTCACTAACGTTCCATTGAGTTGGGTAGCTGATGTCATAGTCTCTAACGTTCCATTGAGTTAGGTAGCTGACTTCTCCCAGCTCATTCACTAACGTTCCATTGAGTTGGGTAGCTGATGTCATAGTCTCTAACGTTCCATTGAGTTAGGTAGCTGACTTCTCCCAGCTTCATTCACTAACGTTCCATTGAGTTGGGTAGCTGATGTCATAGTCTCTAACGTTCCATTGAGTTAGGTAGCTGACTTCTCCCAGCTCATTCACTAACGTTCCATTGAGTTAGGTAGCTGATGTCATAGTCTCTAACGTTCCATTGAGTTAGCTAGCTGATGTCATAGTCTCTAATGTTCCATTGAGTTAGCTAGCTGATGTCATAGTCTCTAATGTTCCATTGAGTTAGCTAGCTGATGTCATAGTCTCTAATGTTGCATTGAGTTAGCTAGCTGATGTCATAGTCTCTAATGTTGCATTGAGTTAGCTAGCTGATGTCATAGTCTCTAACGTTCCATTGAGTTAGCTAGCTGATGTCATAGTCTCTAATGTTGCATTGAGTTAGCTAGCTGATGTCATAGTCTCTATTGTTGCATTGAGTTAGCTAGCTGATGTCATAGTCTATAATGTTGCATTGAGTTAGCTAGCTGATGTCATAGTCTCTAATGTTGCATTGAGTTAGGTAGCTGATGTCATAGTCTCTAATGTTGCATTGAGTTAGGTAGCTGATGTCATAGTCTCTAATGTTCCATTGAGTTAGCTAGCTGATGTCATAGTCTCTAATGTTGCATTGAGTTAGCTAGCTGATGTCATAGTCTCTAATGTTGCATTGAGTTAGCTAGCTGATGTCATAGTCTCTAATGTTCCATTGAGTTAGCTATCTGATGTCATAGTCTCTAATGTTGCATTGAGTTAGCTAGCTGATGTCATAGTCTCTAATGTTCCATTGAGTTAGCTAGCTGATGTCATAGTCTCTAATGTTGCATTGAGTTAGCTAGCTGATGTCATAGTCTCTAACGTTCCATTGAGTTAGCTAGCTGATGTCATAGTCTCTAATGTTGCATTGAGTTAGCTAGCTGATGTCATAGTCTCTAATGTTCCATTGAGTTAGCTAGCTGATGTCATAGTCTCTAATGTTCCATTGAGTTAGGTAGCTGATGTCATAGTCTCTAATGTTGCATTGAGTTAGGTAGCTGATGTCACAGTCTCTAATGTTCCATTGAGTTAGCTAGCTGATGTCATAGTCTCTAATGTTGCATTGAGTTAGCTAGCTGATGTCATAGTCTCTAATGTTCCATTGAGTTAGCTAGGCAAGACTGCCTTTTATTGGTGAGCTTAAAAGTAAGCTAAGGAAACTTTCAGATAACTTTAAATGGTTTAAATGGCAGAGTTTGATTTGCATGAAATGATAGCTAGTTATCTATCTGATGTTATAGTCCCCTCGGTTTAACCTGTACAATTATAATAGAAACCACTAGGATGCAGACTCACACTGAGTTCATGTTCACACATGTTAACATGAGTTCCATCCAAAGCAACATACAGACAACCTGCAGCGTTCAGGAATCGCACCCGGGTCAAACGGTGCAAACCCATGACAGTGTAACGATACGCTTCCAGCGCTTTGAGTGGGCGTGGTGTAGCGTGTGGAAATAGCATCACAGACTGGACTAGGGAGCTAGTTAGCAGGCTAGCCAGTTAGTAGGCCATCTAGTCACTTGTCTTTATATCAAAACTGTCATTCTGTTCAAATAAGCCCAGGATTAAATATATAACATAACAGGAACAACAATAAGCCCTTACAAGGCCATCCAAGCCTTTCTTTTCAGCAAATTAAACAACCAAACGACGCCACAGTCCTGCAATTTTCAAACCGGTCTCTTTAATAAGGACCAATTAGTGTGTAGATGTGTGTGAGTGTGTGTTTATCTGTGTGTGTATATGTGTGTGAGTGTTTGTGTGTGTGTGTGTTTATCTGTGTGTGTATATGTGTGTGAGTGTTTGTGTGTGTGTGTGTTTATCTGTGTGTGAGTGTTTTTGTGTGTGTGTGTTTATCTGAGTGTGTATATATATGTGTGTGTGTTTGTCATCATATCTATGAACGGTTATCCAGGTCAGTGTAACATGTAACACTGTGTGTTGTGTGTGTGTGTGTTCACCTGTGTGTTCATGTGCGTGTGTGTGTGTGTTTATATGTGTTTATGTGTGTGTGTGTCTGTGTTTGTCTGTGTGTACGTGTGTGTGTGTGTTTTTACCTGTTTGTGTTTATCTGTGTTTGTGTGTCTGTTGACCTGTGAGTGTGTGTGTGTGTGTGTGTGTGTGTGTGTGTGTGTGTGTGTGTGTGAGTTTATCTGTGTGTGTGTGTGTGTGTTTATCTGTGTGTGTGTGTGTGTGTGTTCATCTGTGTGTATGTGTGTTTATCTGTGTGTGTGTGTGTTTATCTGTGTGTGTGTGTGTCTGTGTATCTGTGTGTGTGTGTGTGTGTGTGTTTATCTGTGCGTGTGTGTGTGTTTATCTGTGGTGTGTGTGTGTGTGTGTGTGTATGTTTATCTGTGTGTGTTTATCTCTGTGTGTGTGTGTGTGTGTGTGTGTGTGTGTGTGTGTGTTTATCTGTGTGTGTGTGTGTGTGTGTGTTTATCTGTTTGTGTGTGTGTTTTTAGTTGATGACGAGTACTACGCCTGTGTTGGTCATGTGATGTGTGTGTGTGTGTGTTTATCTGTGTGTGTGTGTGTGTGTGTGTGTGTGTGTGTGTGTGTGTGTGTTTATCTGTGTGTGTGTGTGTGTGTGTTTATCTGTTTGTGTGTGTGTTTTTAGTTGATGACGAGTACTACGCCTCTGTGGGTCATGTGATGTGTGTGTGTGTGTGTTTTTAGTTGATGAAGAGTACTACGCCTCTGTGGGTCATGTGGTGTGTGTGTGTGTGTGTGTGTGTGTGTTTTTAGTTGATGAAGAGTACTACGCCTGTGTTGGTCATATGGTGTGTGTGTGTGTGTGTGTGTATTATTAGTTGATGAAGAGTACTACGCCTCTGTTGGTCATGTGGTGTGTGTGTGTGTGTGTGTGTGTATTATTAGTTGATGAAGAGTACTACGCCTCTGTGGGTCATGTGGTGTGTGTGTGTGTGTGTGTTTTTATTTGATGAAGAGTACTACGCCTGTGTTGGTCATGTGATGGTTCTTCCCTGCGATGATGCTGAAGGCCAGAATGTAACGTGGAGGCGAGAGAAGGCTCCGCCCCTGGGTGTGGATGGGGGCGGGGTTAGGGTCATGGATGGAGCCCTGTGGTTCCTACCTGCTAACTCCTCCCACAGTGGGGTGTATGTGTGCAAGTGGAGGTACGGAGAAAACACACACACAAACACACACTCTATATTTCTCACACACACTTTATATTTCTCTCACACACACACATTCTATATTTCTCTCACACACACACACTCTATATTTCTCTCACACACACGCACTCTATATTTCTCTCACACACACACTCTATATTTCTCACACACACACACACTCTATATTTCTCACAAATACACACACTCTATATCTCACTAGCTAGGGTTTCTCCCACGCTGACACACACACTCTAACACACAAACACACTCATGTATGTTCACACACACACACTTGTGCGCACTCACACACACACACACACAGACTCAAACACACATAGAAGCAAATACTGTATACTGTATGTACAGACACACATACACACAGACACACACATACACACGCTCATGTTCACGCTGGCGTGTGTGTGTGTGCGGTTTTGTTTTTGTGTCTTCTCTCCGTGTGTGTTTCTCTGTGAGATGATATGTCTGCACATGTATGTGTGTGTGTGTGTGTGTGTGTGTGTGTGTAGTGATGGAGTGCAGCGTGTGATGCTGCGTGTGGACAGTGGAGTGTGTCCTGAGAAGACTCGCGATAGGTACCTGGATCTGAGCGCTGATGTTGGTCGTCTGAATTGCAAACAAGATCACATCTTCAAATCCGACCCTCAAGCACACATCACCTGGCTGAAGGTAAGCCAGTCCCCACCTTAACCCTTAACCTGACCCTTACCCTGACCTTCACCTGACCTTCACCTGACCTTCACCTGACCTTAACCTGACCCTTCACCTGACCTTCACCTGACCTTAACCTGACCCTTAACCTGACCCTTAACCTGACCCTTACCCTGACCTTAACCTGACCCTTCACCTGACCCTTCACCTGACCTCCACCTGACCCTTAACCTGACCCTTAACCTGACCCTTATGATGACTTTATGAAATGCCACTCTGACATCAGTCGACTGCCAACCTTTCAGTGGGTAAACCCAACCGTTCAGTACCTGGCTGAAGGTAAACCCAACCGTTCAGTACCTGTCTGAGGGTAAACCCAACCTTTCAGTACCTGTCTGAAGGTAAACCCAACCTGACTAAAGATAAACCCAACCGTTCAGTACCTGTCTGAAGGTAAACCCAACCTTTCAGTACCTGGCTGAAGGTAAACCCAACCTGACTAAAGATAAACCCAACCGTTCAGTACCTGGCTGAGGGTAAACCCAACCTTTCAGTACCTGTCTAAAGGTAAACCCAACCTGACTAAAGATAAACCCAACCGTTCAGTACCTGGCTGAGGGTAAACCCAACCTTTCAGTACCTGTCTAAAGGTAAACCCAACCTGGCTGAAGGTAAACCCAACCTGACTAAAGATAAACCCAACCTGGCTGAGGGTAAACCCAACCTGGCTGAGGGTAAGTGAAACATAAACATCTGTAGAGGACCCTCAACCAGACCAAAGCATATTCACGATAATGTCAAATCACTCATAAAGTTCATTGGTTGAATAGGAAGAATAGTATGCATAGGATGCATGTTCAGTTGGAAGAGTAGTATGCATAGGATGCATGTTCAGTTGGAAGAGTAGTATGCATAGTATGCATGCTCAGTAGGAAGAATAGTATGCATGCTCAGTAGGAAGAATAGTATGCATAGTATGTATGTTCAGTAGGAAGAATAGTATGCATGTTCAGTAGGAAGAATAGTATGCATGATCAGTAGGAAGAATAGTATGCATGCTCAGTAGGAAGAATAGTATGCATGATCAGTAGGAAGAATAGTATGCATGCTCAGTAGGAAGACTAGTATGCATAGTATGCATCTTCAGTAGGAAGACTAGTATGTATGTTCAGTAGGAAGAATAGTATGCATCTTCAGTAGGAAGAATAGTATGCATAGTATGCATGCTCAGTAGGAAGAATAGTATGCATAGTATGTATGTTCAGTAGGAAGAATAGTATGCATGTTCAGTAGGAAGAATAGTATGCATGATCAGTAGGAAGAATAGTATGCATGATCAGTAGGAAGAATAGTATGCATGATCAGTAGGAAGAATAGTATGCATGATCAGTAGGAAGAATAGTATGCATGATCAGTAGGAAGAATAGTATGCATGATCAGTAGGAAGAATAGTATGCATGTTCAGTAGGAAGAATAGTATGCATGTTCAGTAGGAAGAATAGTATGCATGCTCAGTAGGAAGAGTAGTATGCATGTTCAGTTGGAAGAGTAGTATGCATAGTGTTTATCAAACCTGCAACTCCACTCTAGTATATGTGTGTTATTTAATGTGTAAACCCAGTGTTAAACTAGTGTGTGTGTGTGTGTGTGTGTGTGTGTGTGTGTGTTCTGTGTCATACAGGACTGTGAGCCTTTGAACAGCTTCGAGAGGACCCTGCACATTTTCAACGTGTCTCGTCAGGATGGAGGAAGGTACACATGCCTGCTTCACTTCAGCCTAGAGGGGCAGAACTACACCTCCGCCAGCACCACCGAGGTCCACATTGGTAAACATGAACACTAACTAAACTACACCTAATCTACACCCGACACATAAACTACACCCTACACCTAAACTGCACCTAAACTACACCCTACACCTAAACTACACCTAAACTACACCCTACACCTAATCTACACCCTACACCTAAACTACACCTAAACTACACCCTACACCTAAACTACACCCTACACCTGAACTACACCTAAACTACACCCTACACCGAAACTACACCCTACACCTAAACTACACCCTACACCTAAACTACACATAAACTACACCTAAACTACACCCTACACCTAAACTACACCTAAACTACACCTAAACTACACCTACACTACACCCTACACCTAAACTACACCCTACACCTAAACTACACCCTACACCTAAACTACACCCTACACCTGAACTACACCTAAACTACACCCTACACCTAAACTACACCGAAACTACACCCTACACCTAAACTACACCCTACACCTAAACTACACCTAAACTACACCCTACACCTAAACTACACCTAAACTACACCCTACACCTAAACTACACCTAAACTACACCTACACTACACCCTACACCTAAACTACACCCTTCACCTAATCTACACCCTACACCTAAACTACACCTAAACTACACCCTACACCTAAACTACACCCTACACCTAATCTACACCTAAACTACACCCTACACCCTACACCTAAACTACACCCTACACCTAAACTACACTCTACACCTAAACTACACCTAAACTACACCCTACACCTAAACTACACCTAAACTACACCCGACACATAAACTACACCCTACACCTAAACTATACCCTACACCTAAACTACACCTAAACTACACCCTACACCTAAACTACACCTAAACTACATCCTACACCTAAACTACACCCTTCACCTAAACTACACCCTACACCTAAACTACACCCTACACCTAAACTACACCTAAACTACACCTAAACTACACCTAAACTACACCCTACACCTAATCTACACCTAAACTACACCCTACACCTAAACTACACTCTACACCCTACACCTAATCTACACCTAAACTACACCCTACACCTAAACTACACTCTACACCCTACACCCAAACTACACCTAATCTACACCTAAACTACACCTAAATTACACCCTACACCTAATCTACACCTAAACTACACCCTACACCTAAACTACACTCTACACCCTACACCCAAACTACACCTAATGTACACCTAAACTACACCTAAATTACACCCTACACCTAAACTACACCCGACACCTAAACTACACCCTACACCTAAACTACACCCGACACCCAAACTACACCTAAACTACACCTAAACTACACCCTACACCTAAACTACACCCTACACCTATACTACACCCTACACCTAAACTACACCCTACACCTAAACTACACCTAAACTACACCCTACACCTAAACTACACCTAAACTACACCTAAACTACACTCTACACCTAAACTACACCTAAACTACACCCTACACCTAAACTACACCTAAACTACACCTAAACTACACCCTACACCTAAACTACACCTAAACTACACCCTACACCTAAACTACACCCTACACCCTACACCTAAACTACACCTAAACTACACCCTACACCCTACACCTAAACTACACCCTACACCTAAACTACACCTAAACTACACCCTACACCTAAACTACACCTAAACTACACCCTACACCTAAACTACACCTAAACTACACCTAAACTACACCCTACACCTAAACTACACCCTACACCTAAACTACACCTAAACTACACCATACACCTAAACTACACCCTACACCTAAACTACACCTAAACTACACCCTACACCTAAACTACACCTAAACTACACCCTACTGCTAAACTACACCCTACACCTAATCTACATCTAAACTACACCTACACCTAATCTACACCCACAAACTCCTACCGAAACTGTGTATGTTGAAGGTTTGTATTAATGCATTTACACAGATGATTCTGAACCGCCCAGTAAGCCGCAGGTGATCGGCCCCCGTAACGAGACCCTAGTGGTGGAGCTGGGTGAGTGACAGCCAAAATCAGCCAATGAGGAGTGGGTTGGATTGTATCTGTTCTGTTTCTGTGCTTTGCTTGTAGGACTATGATTTTATGCATGTGTGTGTTAATGTGCCTGTGTGTGTGTGTGTGTGTGTGTGTTTATGTGCCTGTGTGTGTGGTGTGTGTGTGTGTGTGTGTGGTCTGTGTGTGTGTGTGTGTGTGTGTGTGTGTGTGTTTATGTGTGTGTGTTTATGTGTGTGTGTGTGTGTGTGTGTGTGTGTGTGTGTGAGAGAGTATCTGTGTGTGTGTGTGTCTGTATGTGTGTGGTGTGTGTGTGTGTGTGTGTGAGAGAGTATCTGTGTGGTGTGTGTGTGTGTGTGAGAGAGAGTATCTGTGTGTGTGTCTGTATGTGTGTGGTGTGTGTGTGTGTGTGTGTTTATGTGTGTGTGTGTGTGTGTGTGTGTGTGTGTGTGGTGTGAGAGAGTATCTGTGTGTGTGTGTGTCTGTATGTGTGTGGTGTGTGTGTGTGTGTGTGGTGTGTGAGAGTATCTGTGTGTGTGTGTGTATGTCTTTGTCTGTGTCTGTGTTTGTGTGTGTGTGTGTTTGTGTGTGTAGGGTCCCGTGTTGAGCTGCGCTGTGAGGCAACTACTGGAAACGAACATACGATTTTGTCCTGGAAGATGAACGGCTCAACAATCCACAGCTCTCCACCCTTCACCATCTCACCCTCTTCACCATCACACTCTGACAAGTGAGTGTGTGTGTGTCTGTGTAAGTGTGTGTGTGTTTGTGTGTCTGTACGTGTGTGTGTGCCTTTATGTGTGTGTGTGTGTGTGAGACTGTATGTGTGTTTGTCTGTGTGTGTGTGTGCGTGTGTATGTGTGTGTCTGTGTGTATGTGTGTGTGTGTGTGTGTGTGTGTGTGTGTGTGTGTGTCTGTATGTGTGTATGTGTGTGTCTGTGTGTGTGTGTCTGTCTGTGTGCGTGTGTTTGTGTTTGTGTGTGTGTCTGTATGTGTGTCTGTGTGTCTGTGTGCGTATGTCTGTATGTGTGTCTGTGTGTGTGTGTCTGTGTGTGTGTGTATGTGTTTGTGTGTGTGCTAGTGTCTGTGTGTATGTGTGAGTGTGCCTGTGTGCTTGTGTGTCTGTGTGCGTGTGTCTGTGAGTGTGTGTGTGTGTGTCTATAACTGTGTGCGTGTGTGTCTGTGTGAGTGTGTGTCTGTGTGTGTGTCTGTGTGTGTGTGTATGTGAGTGTGTGTGTGTTGTCATTGTAGTCGTATATCATTAAAGAGGAATGTGTGTGACCAAACTGACCAAACTGACCAAATAGGTGAATGTCATTGTGATGAGTGTCATTTAAGTGGCATTTGTCATTGTGTGTGTGTGTGTGTGTGTGTGTGTGTGTGTGTGTCAGAACCCAAGTGCCCAGGGTTGCGAAGACTCTGATTATTTCTGAAGTGGGTGTAGAGCATCTCAATGTGCCGTTCCTGTGTCGGGCCACAAACGCACTGGGCCGAGATGTCGGCCAGATACTCCTTAAAACAGGTAATGCTGCTACTGCTA
>NC_045153.1:798426-810926 GCF_900700415.2 Clupea harengus | reverse complement strand
GAACCTCCAAGTGTCCGGCTCCTCGTCTCCCCCTAAACTTTGAGGTTATGTAGGACAACAACAACAAATCACCTGTTTTGTCCGCATAGCGCGACCAGTTTGATGTAGTGAAATACTGTTGAGTGGTATCGGTGCTTGGTATCGGCAATTCAAAAACGAATATGAGTACGAGTATCTGAACGAAGTATCGGCCTGACATATAATTATATTTTTACATTTGTTTAATTTTGATGAATTATGCTTAGTTATGGTTGGCTTACATGGTGTATGCGAGCATTTTAGTTACACAAGGACAGCAAGTGTGGCAGGAGACAATAACAACTGGTGTGTGTGAGGAGCTAAAGGTGTGTGTGTGTGTGTGTGTGTGTGTGTGTGTGTGTGTGTGTGCCCTAGATCCGTAAAGGCCCTCCTACCTTTCAAGGTTGGTAGAATGGACTGTTAAATCTTTGATGTATGACTCTATCGCCTCAAACAGGCCTCTCTTCCTTAAACATATTCGTATATTTAACTGCCGATTGGCTGCTGCAGCAGAACAGAAGGGGTTGCTAATTGGCTTATTTTTGCAAACATGTGCTGCCTATTGGTATTGTGTGTATCTGCCTGAGTGGGTGTGTGTATGTCTGACTCTGTGTGTGTGCGTGTGTGTGTATGTGTATGTGTGTCTGACTGTGTGTGTGTGTCTGACTCTGTGTGTGTGTGTGTGTGTGTCTATGTCTGACTGTGTGTGTGTGTGTGTGTGTGTGTGTGTATGTGTCTGCCTGAGTGTGTGTGTATGTGTGTCTGACTGTGTGTGTGTGTCTGACACTGTGCGTGTGTGTGTGTGTCTATGTCTGACTGAGTGTGTCTGTGTGTGTGTGTGTGTGACTGAGTGTGTCTGTGTGTGTGTGTGTGTGACTGAGTGTGTGTGTGTTTGTGACTGAGTGTGAGTGTGTGTGTGTGTGTGTTTGTGTGTGACTGAGTGTGTGTGTGTGTGTGTGACTGAGTGTGTGTGTGTGTGCCTGACTGAGTGTGTGTGTGTGTGTGTGTCTGACTGGGTGAGTGTTTGTGTGTGTGTGTGTGTCTGACTGGGTGAGTGTGTCTGACTGAGTGTAAGTGTGTGTGTGACTGAGTGTGTGTGTGTGTGTGTGTGTGTGTGTGTGTGTGTGTGACTGAGTGTGTGTGTGTGTGTGTGTGTGTGGCTGACTGGGTGAATGTGTCTGACTGAGTGTGAGTGTGTGTGTGTCTGACAGGGTGTGTGTGTGTGTGTGTGTGTGTGTGTGTGTATGTGACTGACAGTGGTGGACGAAGTACACTAACTACGTACTTAAGTGAAAGTATAGATACCTGGTGTAAAATATTACTCAAGTAAAAGTGGAAGTATGCACTTTGAATTTCTACTTAAGTAGAAGTATAAAAGTATTTGCCTTCATATATACTTAAGTATTAAAAGTAAAAGTACCTTGATGAATTATGGTTCTAATGGCCTTTAATCATTTCCACATCAAAGCTCCGGCTTAATCAACTGATATAAGGTGAAAATACTAATGCCACTCTTTAAATAGTGTCTTACATTTGTCTATTAAAAAGAGTATAAGCACAAAACATTGAAAGCTATCTATTGCCATTAGGTAAGACCAAGTGGTTATGAAATAACAGCACTAGAGAACAATTATTTCATTTTACATTTATTTGTAACTTAGTTGCACATTTAATTGTTGAATTAACCCAGTGGGCAGTAACTCCAAGAAAACCCCTTCGCCTTGCACTCCAACAATCTGTTGTCATAGCAATGAAATCGACTATGGACATAGCTTCTTTGATGTTCCTCTTCATCTCAATTGCATCCTCATCTATCTTGCGTCACAAGGTGGTCCTTGACATCAGAGAGGCATTGGGCTGAAGATCTTGCAAGAGATCTTGACATGATGGCTGCTCCACCACACTAAAGAGCTGGAGACTCTGGATCACAAAATTCAAAACGGCATGATCAACATTTCTTTGAGAAACTATCTTTGTTTCACCTAACTTTAACTGCCTGAAAGTTGAAGCAGCGTCTTGGTTCTTTGCTTTTCTTTTGCGTGGGGCTGTCAAAACGTCATACCTATCCACGTGACTTGCATGCTTTTCTATGAAAAAAAAAATCCAACCATTAACAACATGTCCACATAGGCTAGGCTACTAATACTCTCATTAATAAATAAAATACACATTTTGGCATGTCCTAGATCTAGGCTACACAGTATGTTGATATATTTTGTTTTAATCAAAGCTGGTCTTTAGAAGGTGAACTTAGGTGATTTATTTCAGTAGCGAATTCCAACAGCCAACTCCTTAGGTGCCATACCATGCATTTATTTAACAAGTCAAAATGCATTCAACTTCACTTGTGTGGACATCAGTGGTATAGCCTCTAGTGGCTATAACACTAGGATAGCTTGCTTAGCTAAGTGGGTGCGCGAACATCCTGGCTAGAATCACAAACACTCAAAAGTGTGCCCCCATACCAATTTCAATATTTACCATTTCAGTATGCAGGTACATATTCTACGAGCTGCAGTGAAACGGTACTAAATAGCAATCCCATTTATTGTATTGAATCGGATATTCCATCTCCTTTGAGCAGTGTGATACAAGCTATGCTCGCGTATAGCTGCTAGTTAACTAATTTAGCCGAACACACAATGCAGACAATGTCGGTTAAATTTAAAATAATTCGGTTGCTAGTCATTAAACCTACCAGAATAAAAATCACTTACCTCAACGTGTTTCTTTAAATTGGAGGGCGAATTCTTGAAAGAGGATATTGTATTGTGCTTAGGCAGGCAGAGAAGACACTTAAAATAAAATTAGTCCTTCTTCCTTTTTTCCAATTCGAAAAGGTCGCCCAAATTAGGCCAAGGGTGTTCAGGCAAGTAAGTGTCAGCCGTTTCTTCCATCATTTCCAACATTTGTGTAGCGTTAAGTAAGCATGGGCATAAAACATCCTCAAAATGCTGCAGCAGCGTTGTAACGAATTCAACGTAGCTCGCGCTCAACGAACGAACGAAACTGGCGAAACCGAAAGGACTTCAGAGAAAATCTCGCACTGAGCCCTGGTTGGTGTGATTGTGCACTCGCTTTGACCTCTCATTATTTGATTCGCTTTGGTAAAAAGGAACGAGAGGTTTTACTAAATGTAATGGAGTAAAAAGTACGAATTTTCACTTTGAAATGTAGCGGAGTCAAAGTATAAAGTCTCACCAAATAGAAATACTTGAGTAAAGTACAGATACATCTATATGTTACTTAAGTACAGGAACGAATTACATCTACTTCGTTACTGTCCACCACTGGTGACTGAGTGTGTGTGTGTGTGTGTCTGACTGATGTGTGTGTGACTGTGTGTGTGTGTGTCTGACTGAGTGTGTGTGTGTGTGTGTGTGTGTGTGTGTGTGTGTGTGTGTGTGTGTGTGTGTGTGTGTGTCTGACTCTGTGTGTGTGACTGACTGGGTGAGTGTGTCTGACTGAGTGTGTGTGTGTGTGTGTGTGTGTGTGTGTGTGTGTGTGTGTGTGTGTTTGTGTGACTGACTGTGTGTGAGTGTGTCTGACTGTGTGTGTGTGTGTGTCTGACTGCTTGTGTGTGTTTGTGTGACTGACTGTGTGTGTGTGTGTCTGACTGATGTGTGTGTGACTGTGTGTGTGTGTGTCTGACTGAGTGTGTGTGTGTGTGTCTGACTGGGTAAGTGTGTCTGACTGAGTGTGTGTGTGTGTGTGTGTGTGTGTGTGTGTGTGTGTGTGTGTGTGTGTCTGACTGGGTGAGTGTGTCTGTAATAAAATGCTAATCTGCATGATGCTATACTCAACTCTAATCCCAGTGTTAAATAAGATACTAGTCTGCACGATACTGTACTCTACTCTACTCTACTCCCAGTGTTAAATAAAATAGTAGTCTGCATGATGCTGTACTCTACTCTACTCTACTCTACTCTACTCTACTCTACTCTACTCTACTCTACTCCCAGTGTTAAATAAGATAATAGTCTGCATGATGCTATACTCTACTCTACTCTACTCTACTCTACTCCCAGTGTTAAATAAGATACTAGTCTGCATGATTCTACTCCCAGTGTTGGGATGAGGAAGTGTTTTACTTATTTCCTGTCTCTCCCATGATCCTTTGCAGCTGTGTTTGACATCATCGACGAGGCTTTGGCAAAGAGTCGCCGCCTCATCATAGTGCTGGATGGAACACCGATGGAGACACACACACTTAATGTGCATGCAGAAATAATCCCACTAACCTTTACACACACTCATGGAGAAGTGTCTTACGCACAGTCACACACACATAAGCAGACAGATACACAGTCAGATACACACACAGACACAAACACACTTACACACACACACATAGACACATACACACAGTCAGATACACACACACACACAAACACACTTACACACCAGGAAAAGATACCACTTACATTTACACATACTCCCTCAAAAACACACACATGGTCAGACACTCACAAAGGCACACCCACAGAATCAGTCACACACTCAGACACACACCCAGACACACACACCCAGTCGGACACACTCACAGACACACACACCCAGTCAGACACACACACAGACACACACACCCAGTCGGACACACTCACAGACACACACACAGACACACACACCCACTCAGACACACACACAGACACAAACACCCAGTCGGACACACTCACAGACACACACACAGACACAAACACCCAGTCGGACACACTCACAGACACACACACAGACACAAACACCCAGTCGGACACACTCACAGACACACACACAGACACACACACCCACTCGGACACACTCACAGACACACACACCCAGTCGGACACACACACAGACACAAAGACCCAGTGTGACACAGACACAGACACACACACCCATAGGGACACACACACAGACACACACACCCAGTGGGACCCAGACACACACACCCATAGGGACACACACACAGACACACACACCCATAGGGACACACACACAGACACACACACCCAGTGTGACCCAGAGCAGGTGTGTTTTGAGCGGACCCTGGGCCAGTATGATGCCCTGGTGAGCTCCGGCCTGAAGGTGCTCATCGTTCAGACGGGGGAGGAGGGGTCTACCCTGCCCCCCCCACTGCTCCTCCTCACACGATCTAAACGGCCACTCCGCTGGCACACACACTCACACACACACTCACACTCACACTCACACACACCATCTCAACAACGCTTCTGGAAGGAACTGAGATACCGTATGCCAGCACCTCAAAAGACAGTTCACCAAAACTCAAGTGCTGTCTGACCCGCTGGCGCACACACACACACACACACACACACACACACACACACACACACACACAAGTGTTGTCTGAAAGACACACACAAACACGACCCTCCCTCTGAATCACTCACATTGACACACACACACACACACACTTACATAGTTTAATGTTTATTTACATGTTTACTTTTATATTTGCTGTTTACTAACATGTTTACTTTTATATTTGCTGTTTATTTACATGTTTACCTTTATATTTGATAAAGTGCATGTATTTGTATGGCACAGAATGTAAAAGTGACGAAACGTTAATACAACGGCAAGGAGGGACAGGATTATTAATGAATAACATTACTTTCTGACGGGCTAAGGTATTTGTTGTCAATGAATAACATTACTTTCTGACGGGCTAAGGTAGTTGTTGTCAATGAATAACATTACTTTCTGACGGGCTAAGGTAGTTGTTGTCAATGAATAACATTACTTTCTGACGGGGTAAGGTAGTTGTTTACTTTCTGACGGGGTAAGGTAGTTGTTTACTTTCTGACGGGCTAAGGTAGTTGTTGTCAACTTGCTATTGTTAGCTTCAGTGGTATGGCTCCATACAAAATAGCATAGAATTCTCAATTATGCCACCTTCAATTGTATTTGAAAATGTTTTATGGGATGGTCTGAACACAATTGGCACATTATACCTCCCGAAGGGTCCTAAATGTTGTGTTGACAACTTTACATGTTTAATGTCATTATTGCACTTACATTTGTAAACGTTTTCCTTCAATTAAAAATAAACAGTTTTTGGATTGGATTTATGACCCCTTGTCCTTTTTTGCAATGTATAGGAGCGACCCCCATCAAGTTGTTGGAAGTAACTAAGTAACTTTTACTTAAAGTTAATTTTAAATGAACTACTTTTTACTTTTACTTGAGGATATTTTTAGATGGGTAACTTAACTTGTACTTAAGTCAAATGTCATCACAGTACAGGTACTTTTACTTGAGTACAATATTTCAGTACTTTTAACACCTCTGTTTTTTACATCCCTGCCTCAGCTGGATGAATTTCACCCACGGGGGGGACAACCCTCAATTATAAAAAAACAATGAAAAAACAGGCAGGTTGTGACAGAGTTGTCTTACACTTATAGCCTACATCGCTGGCACCAACGTTCACCTGACCCGAACTGTCGGCAGTCTCGGAATTTGCGAACGTCCCCATGCACATAAATACATTGTATACATAACAATATTACATACACGGAAATTAGCATAGCCAGCTAAATACTGTAAAACGAGGGCAAAATGAAACGAGTCCAGAGCAGCATAGCTAGGGATGAGAATCGAGAACCGGTTCCTAGTGAACCGATTGTTTGGAATCGTCAGCCAAATTCTTTAACGGTTCTGCTATCGGTCCTCTGTGGCGTTGCGCATGCACAAATTTTTTTAGTTTCTTCTTCAGACTGCAGCAAACATGGCAACTAGGCAGAAGCGTTCTAAAGTTTGGCTCTATTTCACACGACAAAAATGACACCTACGCCACTTGTAACCTGTGTAAAAAGTCTACTTCGTCGAAGGGAGGAAATACAACAAATACGAATAAGCATTTGAACACACAGCATGGAATTAAATTACAGGAATGTCATGTCTTCGATGCATGCAGCAGCTCAGCTAACGTCGGCGCTTCATCTCTTTCTGTCCAAGGTAAACTCCTCAAAAGTGATTACAACCACTCATTGTGTGAAGCAATTTGCCTTTATTGTGTGTAGTCGATCAAGTTATCTTCTGTCCCTTCGTTTGAAGCATACATTTTAGCTCCGGCATTGGTCTCCCATTATTGATCACTTCACGTTTGGATTGAAAGTCCAGTTTTGAGAAATGTTTGATCGTAACGGTGTTAATTATCGGAGGGCGTGTGTTATCAGCAAACGTTCGCGTTATCGTGTTAACCCATTATTAAACTGAGCATATTGGGCCTCATTCTCGAACGCAGTTAAGAAGAATTTAAGAGGAATTTAAGAGGAATTTAAGAGGAATTGGATTTAGGACAACATTCGGCATTCATGAAAGTTCTCTCATCTGGGATTTGCTCTGAACTTCAGAAGACTTTCCGAACTCGAAATAGCAGTCGTAACTCGGCCAGAGTTTTCTCAAATGCGATTCCTTAAAAAACCACAAGATGGCCCCATGGGCCATCTTGTGGTTTTTTGAGGAATCGCATTTAAGAAAACTCTCCGTGTTAATTAATTTGTGAGAAATCGTTGGTGATTGCGTTCACATCAACTCTACAGATCCTCGGATTAAAGTATCATTAACAATTACGTTTCACATGTAGGCCTATAGTCATGATTCTTCGAGGCACCGTGATGTCATAAAATAAATAAAAGGACTACACCGGAATGCTGCGCTCGTCTAGTGAGCGTCGTTTGGCACTGCCGTCTGTGCAAGTACGGCAATCCAGAATTTTCAAGTAGTTCCACGTTGGTGGAACGAACTGCCTAGCACTACCAGAGCAGGCGCGTCCCTCTCTACCTTTAAGAAGCTTTTGAAGACCCAACTCTTCAGAGAGCACCTCCCTTCCTAACTGGCACTTCGACTAGTGCTTAACTTGCACTTATAGCAGTTACATTCCTGCACTTCGTTTTTATTTCCTATTTCGTTTTTCTATTTCTTATGTAAAGTAGTATTTATTGTTACACTAGGTCTCTATTGCTCGTAGCTTGACTGTTCTATCCCTTGTACGTCGCTTTGGACAAAAGTGTCTGCTAAATGACTAAATGTAATGTACACGAAACCGCTTTGACATGACTCGTTTACGAGTTGCTTTCGTGTAGATTCGGTCGATTCCGACTGCACACGTCACTACGGTTGCGTGCCCTTATAAGGAGCTGGCAGGGCGTGTATGTATGCAAATTCAGGCGCACGAGAACGCGCTTTCAATTTAAGAAAACTCTTCCGGGGGAGCACAGCCCAGAAAACTTCTGCTGCGTAGGACCGCATTTTCAAGCGTGCATGAATTTGGCGGATGTCTTTTGCTTACGTTGTTTTTCCGAAGCCCGTAAGAAACATTTCAGAAGAAACTTCAGAAAATGTTCGAGAATGAGGGCCATTGTCTTTTAATCCATTATTAAACTTAGCATATAGCTACGCTAGCTTAGCTATAGAATCTTCCATTTTCAGCCCCCTACATTTAGGCAGAGGTAGTGTTTGCCTCCCCTCTTAATGTGAGAGGATCAACGAATGTCACCGAGCAGTGACTAAGTTTATGGTGAAAGGTTTGCACCCTTTTACTACGGTAGATGCCCCAGCTTTTCGGTAGGTTAATTTCTAGGAACATGTTTAAATTAAACAGAATACATTTTATTTAAGTTATGTAAGTTTTATTTTAAGTTCAAGAGGAATATGTATAAATGTTTTTGGTTATTTAAAAAAAATGTAATGTGTATATACATACTGTATATGGTGTGTGCAGCATTATAGAAAATGATATAAAAGAAAATGAATGTAAATAAACCCAATAAGAATCGATAAAAGAATCGATAAGGAATCGAATCGATAAGCAGGAATCGATAAGGCATCGGAATCGTTAAAATCTTATCAATTCTCATCCCTAAGCATAGCGTCCTTCTTAACAGGACCCGCACAAAACGATCTAATCCAACCTCTACACAACATAACTCAGTCTGCACAGTGGAAGAAGTTGAAGTGAATGCCCCACCCCAGGAGAACTCCGGTGACGAAGAGAACTCCGACGTTGATCGTGATGCTGGTAGCGTCTCGCAGCATGTGGTTGGTGGCTCCATCGACGTTGATCAGGATGCTGGTAGCGTCTCGCAGCATGTGGTTGGTGGCTGCATCGAGCCGGCACGATTTGCTAAATGGCAAGAGGGCTGAGCGTGGCTTACTCTGGGCTGAGAGTGGAGTGGAGTGGCTAACGCTAACGCTAACTCTGGGCTGAAAGTGGAGTGGAGTGGAGTGGCTAACGCTAACGCTAACGCTAACACTGGGCTGAGAGTGGAGTGGAGTGGCTAACGCTAACGCTAACTCTGGGCTGAGAGTGGAGTGGCGTGGCTAACGCTAACGCTAACTCTGGGCTGAAAGTGGAGTGGAGTGGAGTGGCTAACGCTAACGCTAACACTGGGCTGAGAGTGGAGTGGAGTGGCTAACGCTAACTCTGGGCTGAGAGTGGAGTGGAGTGGCTAACGCTAACGCTAACTCTGGGCTGAGAGTGGAGTGGCTAACGCTAACTCTGGGCTGAGAGTGGAGTGGAGTGGCTAACTCTGCTAACTCTGGGCTGAGAGTGGAGTGGAGTGGCTAATGCTAACTCTGTGCTGAGAGTGGAGTGGAGTGGCTAACGCTAACTCTGGGCTGAGAGTGGAGTGGAGTGGCTAACGCTAACGCTAACTCTGGGCTGAGAGTGGAGTGGAGTGGCTAACTCTGGGCTGAGAGTGGAGTGGAGTGGCTAACGCTAACGCTAACTCTGGGCTGAGAGTGGAGTGGAGTGGCGTGGCTAACGCTAACTCTGGGCTGAGAGTGGAGTGGAGTGGAGTGGCTAACGCTAACGCTAACTCTGGGCTGAGAGTGGAGTGGAGTGGCGTGGCTAACGCTAACTCTGGGCTGAGAGTGGAGTGGAGTGGCTAACGCTAACTCTGGGCTGAGAGTGGAGTGGAGTGGAGTGGCTAAGGCTAACTCTGGGCTGAGAGTGGAGTGGAGTGGAGTGGCTAACGCTAACTCTGGGCTGAGAGTGGAGTGGAGTGGAGTGGCTAACGCTAACTCTGGGCTGAGAGTGGAGTGGAGGGGAGTGGCTAACGCTAACTCTGTGCTGAGAGTGGAGTGGAGTGGCTAATGCTAACTCTGTGCTGAGAGTGGAGTGGAGTGGCTAACGCTAACGCTAACTCTGGGCTGAGAGTGGAGTGGAGTGGAGTGGCTAACGCTAACGCTAACTCTGGGCTGAGAGTAGAGTGGCTAACGCTAACGCTAATTCTGGGCTGAGAGTGGAGTGGAGTGGAGTGGCTAACGCTAACTCTGGGCTGAGAGTGGAGTGGAGTGGCTAACGCTAACTCTGTGCTGAGAGTGGAGTGGAGTGGCTAACGCTAACGCTAACTCTGGGCTGAGAGTGGAGTGGAGTGAAGTGGAGTGGAGTGGCTAACGCTAACTCTGGGCTGAGAGTGGAGTGGAGTGGAGTGGCTAACGCTAACGCTAACTCTGGGCTGAGAGTGGAGTGGAGTGGCGTGGCTAACGCTAACTCTGGGCTGAGAGTGGAGTGGAGTGGCGTGGCTAACGCTAACTCTGGGCTGAGAGTGGAGTGGAGTGGAGTGGCTAACGCTAACGCTAACACTAACTCTGGGCTGAGAGTGGAGTGGCTAACGCTAACGCTAATTCTGGGCTGAGAGTGGAGTGGAGTGGAGTGGCTAACGCTAACTCTGGGCTGAGAGTGGAGTGGAGTGGCTAACGCTAACTCTGTGCTGAGAGTGGAGTGGAGTGGCTAACGCTAACGCTAACTCTGGGCTGAGAGTGGAGTGGAGTGAAGTGGAGTGGAGTGGCTAACGCTAACTCTGGGCTGAGAGTGGAGTGGAGTGGAGTGGAGTGGCTAACGCTAACTCTGGGCTGAGAGTGGAGTGGAGTGGCGTGGCTAACGCTAACTCTGGGCTGAGAGTGGAGTGGAGTGGAGTGGCTAACGCTAACTCTGGGCTGAGAGTGGAGTGGCTAACGCTAACGCTAATTCTGGGCTGAGAGTGGAGTGGAGTGGAGTGGCTAACGCTAACTCTGGGCTGAGAGTGGAGTGGCTAACGCTAACGCTAACTCTGGGCTGAGAGTGGAGTGGAGTGGAGTGGCTAACGCTAACGCTAACTCTGGGCTGAGAGTGGAGTGGAGTGGCTAACGCTAACGCTAACTCTGGGCTGAGAGTGGAGTGGAGTGGAGTGGAGTGGCTAACGCTAACGCTAACTCTGGGCTGAGAGTGGAGTGGCTAACGCTAACGCTAATTCTGGGCTGAGAGTGGAGTGGAGTGGAGTGGCTAACGCTAACTCTGGGCTGAGAGTGGAGTGGAGTGGCTAACGCTAACTCTGGGCTGAGAGTGGAGTGGAGTGGAGTGGAGTGGCTAACGCTAACTCTGGGCTGAGAGTGGAGTGGAGTGGCTAACGCTAACTCTGGGCTGAGAGTGGAGTGGAGTGGAGTGGAGTGGCTAACGCTAACTCTGGGCTGAGAGTGGAGTGGAGTGGAGTGGAGTGGCTAACGCTAACTCTGGGCTGAGAGTGGAGTGGAGTGGCTAACGCTAACGCTAACTCTGGGCTGAGAGTGGAGTGGAGTGGAGTGGAGTGGAGTGGAGTGGCTAACGCTAACTCTGGGCTGAGAGTGGAGTGGAGGGGAGTGGCTAACGCTAACTCTGGGCTGAGAGTGGAGTGGAGTGGCTAACGCTAACGCTAACTCTGGGCTGAGAGTGGAGTGGAGTGGAGTGGAGTGGAGTGGAGTGGCTAACGCTAACTCTGGGCTGAGAGTGGAGTGGAGGGGAGTGGCTAACGCTAACTCTGGGCTGAGAGTGGAGTGGAGGGGAGTGGCTAACGCTAACTCTGTGCTGAGAGTGGAGTGGAGTGGCTAACGCTAACGCTAATTCTGGGCTGAGAGTGGAGTGGAGTGGAGTGGAGTGGAGTGGCTAACGCTAACTCTGGGCTGAGAGTGGAGTGGAGTGGCTAACGCTAACGCTAACTCTGGGCTGAGAGTGGAGTGGAGTGGCGTGGCTAACGCTAACTCTGGGCTGAGAGTGGAGTGGAGTGGAGTGGCTAACGCTAACGCTAACTCTGGGCTGAGAGTGGAGTGGCTAACGCTAACGCTAATTCTGGGCTGAGAGTGGAGTGGAGTGGCTAACGCTAACGCTAACTCTGGGCTGAGAGTGGAGTGGAGTGGCGTGGCTAACGCTAACTCTGGGCTGAGAGTGGAGTGGAGTGGAGTGGCTAACGCTAACGCTAACTCTGGGCTGAGAGTGGAGTGGCTAACGCTAACGCTAATTCTGGGCTGAGAGTGGAGTGGAGTGGAGTGGCTAACGCTAACTCTGGGCTGAGAGTGGAGTGGAGTGGCTAACGCTAACTCTGGGCTGAGAGTGGAGTGGAGTGGCTAACGCTAACGCTAACTCTGGGCTGAGAGTGGAGTGGAGTGGAGCGGAGTGGCTAACGCTAACTCTGGGCTGAGAGTGGAGTGGAGCGGAGTGGCTAACGCTAACTCTGGGCTGA
>NC_045153.1:770926-773426 GCF_900700415.2 Clupea harengus | reverse complement strand
AAGTGAAAATATGCGGAAGCACCAGTTCATATAGAAACAGACTGAACTTTTTAGCCTAGCTTACCAATGGACAGTTTGTAATAATACCTGCATTCAATGCGCTATCTGTGTTGTTTTTTCACGTAATTTTTCAAATGTTTTTGGTAAATATTCTTTATGTAGGACTATTTTGTTTAAAGTTTAGGCATGCCATCCCCACACGTCCCTCTGCTACGGCGGCCTCTACTCCCAAAAAGCTGTCCCCCTCGAGCCGCGGGCGTCTCCCCTTCTCTCCGGTGAGTGTCAGAGGTTTTTCGGTTCTGTTTACCATATATCCTCCCGATGGAGATAGCTTGCTAGAATAATTTAGAGTATTATATGAGTGGGTGTGCTATGTATGTTTATCATAGTGTGTCTGTCTCTGATTATGCATGTGTATGTCTGCAATTTTGTATGTAGCATGTATATAGCATGTCTTGTTTGTATGTATTGTGTACATTTACCAGATGTATGCTGTGTACATTTACAACATGTATGCTCATCCTGATACGTGTATGATTTCATTTGCCATGTTCCTGATTGTTCCGCCCTCATATGTGCCTCGGCTCTGCTTAAGCCCTGGCGCTGTAAAGTACCTTGAGACAATTGTATTGATTTGGCGCTATATAAATAAAATTGAATTGAATTGATTTGAATTGAATTGTGTGTGTTTGTGTATGTGTTTGTGTGTGTGTGTGTGTGTGTGTGTCTCTGTGTGTGTGTTGTGTGTGTGTGTGTGTGTGTGTGTGTGTGTGTGTGTCTGTATGTGTGTGTGTGTGTGTGTGAGCGTGTGTGTGTGTGTGTGTGTGTGTGTGTGAGCGTGTGTGTGTGTGTGTGAGTGTGTGTCTGTGTGTGTGTGTGTGTGTGTGTGTGTCTTCTGTGTGTGTGTGCGTGTGTCTGTATGTGTTTGTGTGTGTGTGTGTGTGTGTGTGTGAGCGTGTGTGTGTGTGTGTGTGTGTGTGTGTGTGAGCGTGTGTATGTGTGTGTGTGTGTGTGCGTGTGTGTGTGTCTGTGTGTGTGTGTGTGTGTGTGTGTGTGTGTGTGTGTGTGTGTGTGTCTCTGTGTGTGTGTGTGTGTGTGTGTGTGTGTTAGTCTCTGCTTCTCAACAGGAATCAGAGGAGCATGAGAAGAGAGGTTCTCGCTGCCTGACTCCTGGTGCATCATGGGGAAGTGCTGTGACCCTGCCCCCTCCCAGGCCGCAGCCCACCCCTGTCCTCCCCGCCACGGACCCTCCCCCCTGCCAGCCCATAATGTTCCCGCCGTTCCCCTGCCGCCCCCCACGCACGCTACCCACAATGCCCCTGCTGCACCTGCTCCTGGAGCAGCCCCGCTATGCCCCGCCCCCACCACAGTTCCTGCTCAACGACTTCCTGCTGCAGCTGGGACACAGCCGTGCACATCAGCGCTTGAGAAGGAGGCGGGTCTCTGTCTACCCCTACAGGAAGCTACTGGAGCACTTCCTGTTTGACCTGCATAGCAGCAAACAGACAGAGGTGGCCAATCAGATTCTGTCCTCTGAACAAATCCCGCCCACGAAGTGCAGAGTGCCTCAGAGACAAATGCTGTGTGGTAAAAAACAGAAACTACACGACAACCTAACTACACGACAACCTACACGACAACCTACACGACAACCTAACTACACTACAACCTACACTACACGACAACCTACACGACAACCTAACTACACGACAACCTAACTACACGACAACCTACACGACAACCTACACGACAACCTAACTACAACCTACACGACAACCTAACTACACGACAACCTAACTACACGACAACCTACACGACAACCTAACTACACGACAACCTACACGACAACCTACACGACAACCTACACGACAACCTAACTACACGACAACCTACACGACAACCTACACGACAACCTAACTACATGACAACCTACACTACACGACAACCTACACGACAACCTACACGACAACCTACCTACACGACAACCTAACTACACCACAACCTAACTACACGACAACCTACACGACAACCTACACGACAACCTAACTACACGACAACCTACACGACAAGCTACACGACAACCTACACGACAACCTACACGACAACCTACACGACAACCTAACTACACGACAACCTACACGACAACCTACACGACAACCTAACTACACGACAACCTACACGACAACCAAACTACACGACAACCTACACGACAACCTACACGACAACCAAACTACACAACAACCTAACTACACGACAAACTACACGACAACCTACACGACAACCTAACTACACGACAACCTACACGACAACCAAAAACTACACGACAACCACACGCAAGCCTAATACACGACAATTACCTAACTACAACGACAACCTACACGACAACCTAACTACAACGACAACCTACACCGACAACCTACACGACAACCTACACGACAACCTAACTACACGACAACCTACACGACAACCTACACGACAACCTACACGGGCTAACACGACA
>NC_045153.1:751634-754134 GCF_900700415.2 Clupea harengus | reverse complement strand
AACGGACAACACGGCTCAGCTAAAATGGCCTTAATTTACAGTAAAGTAACAACACAAGTGATTCAAACTATAGTTTCTAGTCTTCATCATCACTTTCAATAACAAATCTTCGCTTCTTCTGAATTTCCTCATGGCTGTTAATGTTTTCATTTTCGTCTGGATAGTAAAACTCAGACTGATGGCTTTCGTTCATTTTGAAAATGTCGTCAGAGGGCGCTACGGATCCGTATCGACCGGTGAGGAGGGCAATATGCGGCTGGCATTACAACTCATTAGCCAATCAGAACACTCGTACTGTCGTTGCCATATAATAAATATATATATACAGTGCCCTCCGCAATTATTGGCACCCCTAGTGAATATGAGCAAAACAGGCTATAAAAAAAATATGTCTTTGCTGTTTATCCTCTTGGTCTTTCACTCAAAATATTCACAAAAATCCCACCTTTTCATTGAAGTAAAACTATTGAAAGAAAAAAAACTGTTGACATTAAATAAATATTTTTCCCCAAAACATGTGTGCCACAATTATTGGCACCCCTTAATTTAATGTATTGTGCAGCCTCCATTTGCCAACATAACAGCTCTGAGTCTTCTCCTATAATGCGTGATGAGGTTGGTGAACACATGGCACAGGATCTGAGACCATTCCTACATGCAGTATCTCTCCAGATCCTTCAGATTCTGAGGTCAACGTTTGTAGACTCGGCTTCAGCTCATCCCACAGATTTTCTATGGGGTTTAAGTCGGGGGACTGTGATGGCCATGGCAAAACCTTTATTCTGCGGTCGGTGAACCATTTTTGTGTTGATTTTGAGGTGTGCTTCGGATCATTGACCTGCTGGAAGGTCTAACCACAGCCCATTTTAAGCTTACTGGAGGGGGCTGTTAGGTTTTCATATAATATCTGCTGGTATTTGATGGAGTCCATGATACCATGTATCCTAACAAGATGTCCAGGGCCTTTGGAAGAAAAACAGCCCCACAACATTAAAGATCCGCCACCATACTTCACATTGGGTATGGGGGTCTTTTCTGTATGGCTATGTTTCTGTCTACGCCAAAACCACCTTTGATGTTTGTTGCCAAAAAGCTTTATTTTGGTCTCATCTGACCATATAACTCGGCCCCATTGAAAGTCTGACTTACATTTGGCAAACTGTAGGCGCTTTAGTTTGTAGTTGATTGACAGCAGAGGCTTTTTTCTGGCAACCCTCCAAAACAACTTGTGGTGATGTAGGTGGCGTCTGATGGTAGTTTTGGAGACTTTCTGACCCCAAGACTCAACTCACCTCTACAATTCTCCAGCTGTGATCCTTGGAGATTCTTTTTCCAGTCGAACCATCCTCCTCACGGTGCGTGGGGTCAATGTACACACACGTCCGCTTCCAGGCTGATTCTTAACATCTCCTGTCGCTTTAAACTTCTTAATTATTTCCCTGATAGTGGAAATGGGTATTTTCAACTCTTTAGAGATTTTCTTGGGTCCATTTCTTGATTTGTGCAGCTCCACAACTTTCTATCGCACATCGTCACTGTGTTCTTGGGTCTTTCCCATAGTGATGAATGACTAATGGAATTTGGCCTGTGTCACCTCATATTTGTACACCAGTGGAACAGGAAGTCATGGTTGACCTCTTAAGAGTTCCTTATCAAACAGGTGACCTTAAAAATGTAAAACATGACTGGAAATATACTTCAGTTAGATTTTAATTATAAGATTTTTCTAGGGGTGCCAATAATTGTGGCACAGATGTTTTGGGGAAAAATATTTATTTAATGTCAACAGTTTTTTTTTCTTTCAATAATTTTACTTCAATGAAAAGGTAAGATTTTTGTGAATATTTTGAGTGAAAGACCAAGAGGATAAACAGCAAAGACATATTTTTTTATAGCCTGTTTTGCTCATATTCACTAGGGGTGCCAATAATTGCGGAGGGCACTGTATTAATTAAAGTGAGAGAGTGATAGGAAGAACATAATGTGTGTGTTAGCATGTGTGTGTTAGCATGTGTGTGTGTGTGTGTGTGTGTTAGCAAGTGTGTGTGTGTTTGTGTGTGTTAGCATGTGTGTGTGAGTGTGTGTTAGCATGTGTGTGTGTGTCTGTTTGTGTGTGTTAGCATGTGTGTGTGTGTGTCTGTTTGTGTGTGTTAGCATGTGTGTGTGTGTTTGTGTGTGTTAGCATGTGTGTGTCTGTTTGTGTGTGTTAGCATGTGTGTGTGTGTTTGTGTGTGTTAGCATGTGTGTGTCTGTTTGTGTGTGTTAGCATGTGTGTGTCTGTTTGTGTGTGTTAGCATGTGTGTGTGTGTGTCTGTTTGTGTGTGTTAGCATGTGTGTGTGTGTCTGTTTGTGTGTGTTAGCATGTGTGTGTGTGTGTCTGTTTGTGTGTGTTAGCATGTGTGTGTTTGTGTGTGTTAGCGTGTGTGTGTGTGTTAGCATGTGTGTGTGTCTGTTTGTGTGTGTGTGTGTTTGTGTGTGTTAGCATGTGTGTGTGTTTGTG
>NC_045153.1:734134-744134 GCF_900700415.2 Clupea harengus | reverse complement strand
TTCTGCAGCATGCTACCTGTTTAATGATTTGATGATGTTTGTTTTAACAGTTATATGATTCAGACTCCAGCTTCAGTTAAGCTAACTGTCGTTTTCTGTTTGGGAATCTGTAGGTGTTTTGTTTTATTGTCGCCATTCTCCGTGATTTGAAGGGGGTGGAGACTTGAGTCCTGAAGAGCGTGCGCCCACAGTAACGCAGCAGCAGTAAACATGGCGGCCTCCTTGCTGAAGATCGGACGGCTCGGCGCACTGAAGGTAACACCGTGTACTTTCTCAAATAAAACAATGTCGGGAGCCTGCTACCTCGCGTGGATGGGCTGAAAATGTTACTGGTGCCAGATAGATGCTACATTTAAATGCATGTCGCTGAAATGTTTTTCCAAGTGCTTGGAAAAGATGAAGTTGAGTTGCGTGTGTAAACCGACATGGACATGAAGTTATAGTACTTGAACGGTTTTGCAATCGAGCGGCATGCTAAATGTCACGTTTTGTTTGACTTACCTAAATAATACAGTACCCTAACAAATATACAAGATTGTGGTGCAGTGGTGAGTCTTGACGCTAGTTTATTCACTTTTAACACGTAATCAAAGCGACCATAGGCTACTTGATGTAACTGCGGTGAACCAAACTGCTTGGCAAATGCAGATAGTCCGCGCGAGATAAGTTCCAAGACCCTTGGATACCCAGATCGCATATATCGGTCCACCGGTGGGTTCTGATCGCATACATCGGTCCACCGGTGGGTTCTGATCGGAACCCCACTGGCGGTGTGCCAGCTCTGATCCGCTCTTGAACCACCATAATCTTATCGATATTAAAAAAATCAAAGAAAATGTTAGCAATTCCTGGAATGTCCATGGCATAGTCTATTTAAAATATCAGTTGTTAAACCGAATTAGGTCATGGCACTAGAAGGTTCTGAAGGTGAAAAATGACTAGGTCAACTAAAGACATGTTCCGGCTGTTGCATACCATAACCAATGCAATCAGGTGGAAGCTAACACTTGCACGACAAAAGAACTCTCCTGCCACCAGTTGCCATGGCGGCTGAAACAGAGTAGGAAGTAAACCATTTTGAACCCGAGAAAGCAAGGGCGTTTAGTAGTGATGGGCAAATGAAGCTTTGGTGAAGCATTGAACCATTTAGGCACATTGTTTCAAAAATCCGTTCATTACTTGAAGCTTCAGTAACAGTGACCTCTCCTGGTGAAGTGCCAAGGCTGCAACTAAATTGACAGTGGCACGAGGCTTTAAAACAACGACAATCTAGTCTGCACGCACCAAAACACACGCACACGCACACACTCACCCACTCACCCCGTATACAAAGATTATGATATAATTTTTTTTTGTATATTGTGTTATTGAGGAGAGAGTGCTTGGGGAAAGGATGTGCTGGAAAAATATGGCACAAGTTGGGTGTGCTTGTGTAACCATGTTGGATAGGGAACAGTCAAAGATTTTGATTTAAAAACATAATTTGTTCTACACTTTTTGGACTGAGCCTGTTGATATAGTCTACTTTTCCTATAGCCTAAATATTTAACAGCCAGCGCACCTTATCATGAGCGATCAGAATAAAGTGTTCCCACATGTCAGAACGACCTCTCTTCTTAGATGCTTCCATAATGATGATAAATCAATACGAACGTAATGACTGTCACAGAATGAGAGGCTACTACGAACCAAACGCAATTTTGTGCGCTGAAGTTTTTATGCTTTGAAGACGCTACAATTCAGACTCAAAACGAGGCAACTGACTGGTTCGTGTGTGGCGCTGTGAACCACTCAGCTGGTTCATTCGGAGAAAGAAGCAGTTGCTGTTTCGCGCGTAATATGTCACGTGATTTTTCCTTACCAAAGCAACCTTCGAAGCAGTGGTTTTATGGTTGGTGTAGTTTAAGGTATGAAGCACGTTCCGGTGCCTCAGTGTCAGGCTGCCATCACTAGCGTTTAGGGGTCACGACACCCCTGAAGAAAAGGAATCTCGAATCCCTTAATGGCTTAAAATGGCGCGGATGCTGGCCAAGTGATACACCTTTGCCTCCATTAAGTATTTGCAGGTCTATGTTTATGCCAATTAGTCCAGACTATATCTGCCTTCGGCTTGGCTACGTTATCAAACGGCTAATGATGCGTTTCTAATGTTAGGTAAACATTAATTAAACAAAATTATACTTAAAAATGATGACACTAACTTTCAACAGATTTGAGTTATCACACATTACCTCATTCAAGCATTAGATGATCATGGTCCCACTGATGACTGTCATGGCTGGAGAGAATACTAGAGTTTTCACTTTGGCTAAATGTGTTCACAATAGTTATGTCTGTGTTACGAGCCAGCTCAAGGCACGAAACAAGAAGGGGAGGCCACGCAGAATTTAGGATAATAATAATAATAATAATAATATATTTATTAATGATTTACAAGTTTATATAGTTATCTAATAATTATAGCAAAAGTGTGGTGAAGATCAGTGTTGTGAAGAGAAACAAAAGATGTAATGTAAAGTCAGTTAAATGGTAATCTAAACAAACGACGACGATAATCCACAACCAACGACACTCCAAAACCAACGACAATCCAAAACCAATCTCTATCCAAATCCAACGACCAACCCAACGCTCTCCCGACTGCCATCTGATCAGGGCTTTTGTAGCCCAACCAATCATGGGTTACACCTGGGGTACACCTGCTTCCCATTACCTGCTAAGGAAACAGAGACAGAACAGGCATGCAGATATCATGGGGCGGGGCCTAGACCTAACACACTAGGGTTCTAGGGTTTGTGTTCACAATAGTTATGTCCCTGTCTAAGGTTCGTATTCACAATAGTTATGTCCCTGTTTGGGGAAGATAAGGAAAGCTTCACAATAGTTATGTCCCGTTTTGGGAAGATAAGGAAAACCTTTCATTGTCCTGCCACAGCACTACACATATAAACCAAACATTTAATCAGATTAATCCGATGTTTTACCAACTGAGGTTGTTCAATTAAAACAAAAACTAAAGCACAGGGGAGAGGCCAAAGGAACGCCCGAAAATACTTATTTTGAGTAAATATATTAATTATAATAAAATAATAAATCTGACCGACCACAAAGCAAAAGTCAAACTCCAGGAACTTATCTCATCCTACTAAACAGAAGGGGATTAAGTAGACGTTTATCTCCTAAACTCACCATACAAGCTTTAAATTCAATTTATATATTTATAATTATGCATATCTTCCCAAACACTATTCAGTGGGCATACACCCTTTACTCTATTCAAAGGCAGTTCCGTATAACCAACAATGACAGCGTTAGCGTTAGCGTTAGCTTGCAGTAGCCAATGACTGGGGGAAACCACTTCACTTACCTTAGCTGACGCTAGCTAGCCCGTTCACAAGCCACTGCTTTAACAGGTGTTGGTCCTGTAATCTGCTCTCCTGGGCTTCCTAGTTGCCCATAGCGCAACACAACAAACACGTCAAAAGTCTAGAAGACTTCAAGTGTTGTCCCTTTCAATGTTGAATTTGTCAGATGTAAGCTGAGCTAGCTAGCTAGAAAACGCTCCTAAACTGACATCAGCTAACCAGAGTCAAAAAGCCAGGTTATGTTAAGCAGCTCAGCTCATCAGCAGAGAGAGAAGCTCTAGTGGAAGACTCGGTTCTCTGGTACAGAGTTAAGTGTTGGTTTATCTTCAAGCTTAAACTGGACTTTTCTTCTTCATAGCTCTCAGAACGTGAAGATGCCAGGATCTTGTCGATCACAATAATGTTATCGGAAAGCAGGAAAATCTTTATGGTTGTATTCTCCTTGTTTGAAAGCAACGAATAGCTTACAGGCACCCACATGATGTAGTGAGTTACCTAACACTGTAATCTGTCAGGCCTACTCATTCATCTTTACATGAACGTCCACAGACACTTTAAATACCATAACCATGAACATCCTTGGTACTTCAACAGCACAGCTCATATTAGTTAAATATTACGTTCATTTTATGAAGGTTATCTGTTGGAGCATTTTAATCCATGCTTGCGTTTGAGAGTGATCTATCGTTAACAATGCTCCCAAATGCTTGCGACTTCCTGTCCATACTGGCGATTACTGCTTCTTGTTCGTGACACAAAGTAGCCATCTTGTGTTTGCTCTTAGTACCACTACTCTCAAAGTGTGTGTGTTATTTAATAAAAGCGATCACATGATGAAAATATAGGGTTAGGTTTATGTATAGCACACAGACATTCACACACAGACACTCACTCACACATACTGTAGTAAAGGCTGGGTTTGGTCTCTCTCGAATGAACAGGATTCTGACATTTTTGCTCAACACTCAAAGGACAATGTGGGTGTCTGTGTGTGTCAGTGTGTGCAGGCGGAGAGCTGGGCGGTCCTGAGACGCGCTCCATCCTCTGCACTCAGTTCCAAGTCTGGAGACAACAAGAATTCCAAGAAAAAGTCAAGTGAGTCTCCCATGGTTGTGTGCGCGTGCATCTGTTTCTGTGTGTGTGTGTGTGTGTGTGTGAGTGTGTGAAGTAATTTGTACAGTCAGGGAAGCTCCCGTAGACAGTTCTTCATACTCAGGAGCTCCTCTAGAAGGTTTTGAAGGAGCGTCTGATCCAGTGACCCCCTCTAGAAGCTTCTGAAGGAGCGTCTGATCCAGTGACCACCTCTATAAGGTTCTGGAGGAGCGTCTGATCTAGTGACCACCTCTATAAGCTTCTGAAGGAGCGTCTGATCCAGTGACCACCTTTAGAAGGTTCTGAAGGAGCGTCTGATCCAGTGACCACCTTTAGAAGGTTCTGAAGGAGCATCTGATCCAGTGACCACCTCTGGTTCTGAAGGAGCCTCTTAGTTAAATTAATTCTACAAATGTTCTGATGATCCATAAGGGTCTCCGGGCACAGGGACAACACTGCTGTTTTTCTGGCAGTTATTTGTCTCTAGCAGTTATCTCCTGAGGAGCATTCCATGAAGTGGAATCACCAAGTGATCTGTGTGACTTCAGGTGTAGCACTAGTCTTTCTTCCAGGTTTTATACTGTTTTCAATGCAGTTGTTTGGTTAACACAGAAATCACAGAAATCTTACTGTGAGAGATGGCCCCAAAGTCAGTGTGCTTCATAGACACACTTCAAAGAGACCAGGAGGAAGCTGAAGACCTTGAGAGACCAGGGAGGAAGCTGAAGACCTGAAGAGACCAGGGAGGAAGCTGAAGACCTGCAGAGACCAGGGAGGAAGCTGAAGACCTGAAGAGACCAGGGAGGAAGACCTGGAGAGACCAGGGAGGAAGGGGAGAGACCAGGGGGGAAGGGGAGAGACCTGTAGAGACCAGGGGGGAGGGAGAGATTGATTGAAACTGGGAAGATGATGAGTCACAATGAGAGGAAGCTCTGGGGAGGTTGGAGAAGATCGGGGAGGGTTACACCTAGGGTAAGCGAGGTGAGGGTCTGTTAGGGTTAAGGGTTACACCTAGGGTAAGCGAGGTGAGGGTCTGTTAGGGTTAAGGGTTACACCTAGGGTAAGCGAGGTGAGGGTCTGCTGAATACCTCTGGCCATCCTGGTGGCTGAAGATCAGGAAGAGATTTGAAAAATGGAAGGGTTTGGAAGATGGAAGATGCAAGGATGATCAGGAGATGGTGATCCTGAAGAACCTCGGGTTAGGGAGATGCAAGGATGATCAGGAGATGCTGATCCTGAAAAGGAACCTCTGGGTTTCCATTGTCATCTGTGCTAATAGGAAATTATAAGACATTTTATTCCCTCTAAAAAGTTTAAAATATTTTGTATTCTATAGAGACTTCATGAAACTAAGGATCTCTCAATTATGTTGGTCAATGTTGATCTCGACTGTTTAACACGATAACTCATTCACTTTCCCCTAGGATGTCTTTTCAGCAGCAGCGTGGTTGTGCACGCGAACATGAGCCTCTGGACCCTCAGTGTTTTTATTTAATCGATTTTTAATCGATCAATGCCTAATGTTATTATATTATCATGATAAAGTAACTTTTATATTTTGTCTTGGTAAATAGACAAATACAAGTGTTTTTTTTTTTTCATTTTTAGTTAATTTGTGTACAGAGTACGGCCGATTAGAGGAGATGCTAACGCTAGCTCTGCATTGAGCATCATTGTTGGAACGGAATGCAGCTTATTAATCATTTCATCTCAATTATGTTGTTTCAATTCTATTTATATAGCTCCAAAACAATAAAATAGTTGTTTCCGTAATCGATAGAAGCCATAATCGTAATTGAAATTAGATTAATTGTGCAGCTTTGAGGCTGCTGGGGAGATTAGCGGTCCAACTTTCCGTATCAACGACGTCTGTTTCCGTATCGACGACGTCGGCTCCCATACCCACATGATACTGAAACGGTTAATTGGCATCAAATAAACGGTTTTCAATGTGAGTCGGAATTGGGATCCTAGTAGTAGTGGTCCCGCTGGACCCCGTGGTCCCCACAGTAGAGTGTTGGGTGGTTTGTGGGCGCGCGGTGATGACGCTGTGAATAAACCCGTGTGTGTACCCTCCTCTCCCCCTACTCGTCCCAGAAGAGGTGGCGTCTCGGACCTACTTTGATCTAGAGAAAATGGTCCAGCACAGAACGCTGGTGGATTTCCCCAAGAAGGAGATCTTGGCGGCCGCGGCCGAAGTAGCTGCTAAATCACCGGTGGCCGAGCCCGTAGCCGAGGTCGCCGCTGCCACCGCCACTGCCACAGAAGCAGCACCTGAGGCCACTGTCGCCGCCGCTGAAGCAGTCGCAGAAGCCTCACCTGTTGTAGAAGTCGCTGCCCCCGTTGTTGAGGCCGCTGCCCCTGAAGCTGCCGCCCCTGTTGTTGAGGCCGCCGCCCCTGAAGTTGCTCCAGTAGAAGTCGCTGCCCCTGTTGTTGAGGCTGCTGAAGTTGCCCCTGTTGTTGAGGCTGCTGAAGTTGCTCCCGTAGAAGCTGCTGCTCCTGTTGTTGAGGCTACCCCAGCAGAAGTTGCTCCAGTTGTTGAGGCTGCCGCAGCTGAAGTTGCCCCCGTTGTTGAGGCAGCTGAAGTTGCCCCCGTTGTTGAGGCTGCTCCCGTTGTTGAGGCTGCCGCAGCTGAAGTTGCTCCCGTTGTTGAGGCAGCCGCAGCTGAAGTTGCTCCAGTAGACGTCGCTGCCCCAGTTGTTGAGGCTGTCGCAGCTGAAGTTGCTGAAGTTGCCCCAGTTGTTGAGGCCGCCGCAGCTGAAGTTGCCCCAGTTGTTGAGGCTGTCGCAGCTGAAGTTGCCCCCGTTGTTGAGGCAGCTGAAGTTGCCCCAGTTGTTGAGGCTGCCGCCCCTGAAGTTGCTGCAGCTGAAGTTGCTCCAGTAGAAGCTGAGGTTGCCCCCGTTGTTGAGGCTGCCGCAGCTGAAGTTGCCCCTGAAGTGGTTGCAGAAGCCCCTGCTGCAGAAGCTGCCCCGGCTGTTGAAGCAGCTGCAGAAACTGCCCCTGCTGTAGAAGCAGCTGTCGAAGCAGAAGCCCCAGCTGTTGATGCCCCAGTTGTTGAAGCTGCTGCTGTTGCGGAAGTTGTCGTGGAGGCTGTTGAAGCGGAAGCCGAAGCTACCCCAGCTGTTGAAGCTGCTGCTGTTGAAGCAGAAGCTCCAGCTGTGGCAGAAGTTGTCGTGGAGGCTGTAGCACAGGCAGTGGCCGAAGCTGTGGCAGAAGCTGTCGTGGAAACCCCAGTGGAGGCTGTGGCAGAGGCATTGGCTGACGCTGTGGCGGAAGCTGTGGAAGTTGAAGCCGCCCCTGTTGCAGAGGACCTGGTGGAGGCAGCTGCCGATGGTACACCTCTCTCTCACACACACACACACACACACACACACACACCTTGCCCCATTCTGGTGAACACACACACACACACATACCAACGCTTCATGGTATTCACACACTCCTTCCTTCGTCCTTCACCCACCCACCCACCCTCTCTTCCTGCATCGGTTTCCACTCTCTCCTGGGTGACCTCATGTTAAACTGTAAGCTCCGCCCACTGAGGCTCCTCCTCCTCCTCTTTGGCTTTGGTGAATGATTGACATCCTCTGTGTCCAGTTGTCATTCCTTTAAACTCTGAAGAACCAATCACATTCCAGCTCAGACCTCCTGACATATACCTGGTTTAGGGTTGACCCCTAGATCACTTTAGACCTCCTGACCGAGACCTGGTTTAGGGTTGACCCCTAGGTCAGTGGTTTTCAAACTTTTTGTCCGGGGACCCCATAAAATCCATTTGCCAAGTCTCGCGACCCCCCACACATTTTGACAGGATATTATAAGTCTAAATTCAGTTTCATCTTGAATGATGAGACTGCTTGCTGAGACAATATTAGTTTTCATCCTGATGTAGAAAACACCATTTCTGATAGACTATACAGCATGTCAGCCTAATATGTTGATGCACAGGGCAGCAAGATCATTTTGCGACCCCCAAAAAACGTTTGGCGACCCCTAGTTTGAGAACCACTGCCCTAGGTCACTTTAGACCTCCTGACATAGACCTGGTTTAGGTTTACCCCTTTGGGGGGGGTGGATTTGAACTATATATGCAGTAACAGTAGCTATAATAACATGGATAGCAGTATAGATGGATGGCAATAGCTTGCGTCAGCAGTAACTTGCTTCTGCTATGGTAACACACCGTTAACTGGCAACACCTGACTAGCCTGCTGTGTTTAAGTTTAAATGGATTGACAGGCTACAGTTTCATGAAGTTAACGAACCTCATTGGCCATCTCATGGAGGAAGTGTTAGCATTAGCTCTTAGTATTAGCTCTTAGCATTAGCTCATATCATTAGCTCTTATATTAGGCTGACATGCTGTATAGCTCAAAGCATTAGCTCATAGCATTAGCTCATAGCATTAGCTCTTAGCATTAGCTCATAGCATTAGCTCATAATTAATTACCTTTTCTGATGGGTACCCAGCACCCAGTATCAGAGTGCCAAAGTTGAGCCGGTGGCAAAGGAAATCAACGCATTGCTATTTGGCACTGAACTACCGCTAATATGATTTGAAGCCACACAACAGCTTTATGGTCTAACGAGTGTTAAGAATCTCCAATGCAGTATTCCCGTGTCTATAATAAGTCAAAAGAGAGTGTGATTGGTTCTTCTGCAATGTTGCCTCGTTGTAAAATCTGGCCAGTAGATAACAATGCTTCTCATCACCTTCACCTTCATCATCATCATCGCTAGTTTATCGCTAGTATTATTTAGCCACATCCGCTACTGGTTATGCTTCTCCCATAACTGGTCACTCCACATCCGCTACTGGTTATGCTTCACCCATAACTGGCCATACCATCCGCTACTGGTTATGCTTCACCCATAACTGGCCATACCACATCAGCTACTGGTCATGCTTCTCCCATAACTGGCCACTCCACACCCGCTACTGGTTATGCTTCACCCATAACTGGCCACTCCACATCAGCTACTGGTTATGCTTCACCCATAACTGGCCATACCACCTGCCACTGGTCACTCCACCCGCTGCTTCACCCATAACTGGCCACTCCGCCCGCTACTGGTTATGCTTCACCCATAACTGGCCACTCCACACCTGCCACTGGTCACATAGTCCTGCATCTGGGCATGTTGGCATGGCACTGCCTCACTGCACGGTCCCAATCCTCATGACCAACCCTAGGTCATAGGGTCATGCCTGCTCACCTGGTTAAGGTCATATCTGCTTGCCTGGCTGGGATCATGGGGTCATATCTGCTTGCCTGGATGGGGTCATGGGGTCATATCTGCTTGCCTGGCTGGGATGTTGTTGTTGTTTGTATTATTTGTTTGCTGATTGGGGATAATACTGCACTACTGTCAGCATGGGGTAACTGGCTGCATGAACTCAAACCTCCTTTTTCTTTTTTCTAACTTGTCTCTTTTTGTTTCTGTTCGTCTCTGCGCCTGTCTTCCACCGCCATGTTTCATTACCTCTCCCAGCTCCTCCCCCCTCTGGCTCCTCCCCCGATGGCCCCTCCCTCTCTGGCTCC
>NC_045153.1:709369-733634 GCF_900700415.2 Clupea harengus | reverse complement strand
AGGTTGCATAGAGACTTACAGTAGAGAGATCACAGCGTTGGACCCAGACAGAACAACTGATGTAGTGGCAGATTTATATTCCTGACGACAATAACTAGAGAGCCCTGAAACATGAAACCGTTTCAAAAGGTGCTAATGCAAAACCAGATTTAAGCACATAATTATAAACACAGACAAATGCAAAACAGAAAGTGTTTCATGCTTTGGTGGTTCAAATAGACGTGTGTGTGTCCTGCCTCCCTCTTCACTCCTAACAGCTTACTCGTCATACACTGTCTGTTTGTTCCCATCACAGGCTCTCTCCTGTCCTCCACATTAGCAAAACATTAGCTGTAACACAGAGTAGGAACATTCCTTCATACTCTGTTTTTTTCACCCCTGTGAGGGATTCACATGGCCTGCATCCAACAGATCCATTTACTGGCAAGGAAATGGAAACTCAGATAGAGAGAGAGAGAGATAGAGAGAGACAGAGAGAGCGAGAGGGAGAGAGAGATAGAGAGAGAGAGAAATAGAGAGAGACAGAGAAAGAGAGAGAGAGAGAGAGAGAGGGAGACAGAGAGAGAGAGTTGGTTTGCACGGTCTCTGTGAGGGTAGTAGGGATCGGACAGTCACGTGTTGATCTGTCCATCTGTCCAACCTACTGCCCACTATGTTATCATGAGGCACGCTGGACAGTGCAGTGCACTGCAGGGGCTGATTATCTATCCCTCAGCACGAGGGATTCACACGAGGGAGGGCAGCATTAGAAGGAGTGTACAGACTTATCAGTAGCCTGCTGGATGCTATGAAATGAAACCAGGGAGCCCATTTCACAAAGAAGGTTTTATTTGGCTGAAATCCCCTAACACATAATGAAAACTTTCACAGTGTGCGTGTCTGTGTGTATCGAGGGCAGAAATCTCTGCTTTTAGATTCATGGAATAGTAAAACAGTTAGTGCTTAGAATGCTGTGATATGCTCTATGCAATATTAGCTTTGAGTGTGAGGTCAGGATTTTTGCCAAAGAGTGGAAACACATGCAGTTCTCAAACACTGAAAGATATCAGAAAAAAAGTCCATCCAGTGGTCCAGTCGTTCTATGGCCTTATTCTGGCGGTTCCTCTGCAGGTGGCTTGTCTTCAGACAGGAAGCCAGGAGAGTTACCGGGGGTACCACCAGAGGGACCCTTCCCTCACTCACACAGACATCACACTACTTCTCAGGCTCAAACAGCCTCAGGTCAACACAGGATGTTCTTTCAATCACAGGGATGATCATCTAATCAGATAGGAACCAAAGAAAGAGAAAGAGAAGAAAAATGCTGGGCTTGTTAATCCCATAGGTGCACTCCTGCAGAACCGCAGCTAATGGGGTCAGCCAACACAGGGCTGAAGAAGAGGAGAAATACCTACACCGAGTAGTTGTCCAGACATCTGGAGACACAATGGTAGGCAGGTGGATAGGATGTTTAAGGTAAAGATCTAAAGGCAAGCGTGGCTAACTGAATTACACTGCAAAGCCTTAATGACCCCAAGTGGAGAGTTGTGGCGGTGAGATCGGTCTCGTGGATAGACTGGGGTACAGGAGCAAGGCCAGGAGGGTCAAAACATCCTTAACCCCACCTGCTGTGGCCGTTGCTCTCACCTTCTCTTTGCCTTCCTATTCTAATAGTTCTTGGAAAAAACTCACTATAAATCAAATCTGAATCTGGATCTACCAAAGATCTGCCATCAGTACAGGCAACAACAAAAGCATAGCTATATACAACTGAAAACCACAGAGGACTATAGAGATGCCTTTTTTGTCACACACAAGGAGAGCAGTATTCCCATATCGATTCAACCCGAGGAAAAGTGCACCCAGCTGTTCTCTTGCATGTACAATTGAGTTACTGTTCATCCTGTTGGCTCCGTCATGGCAACTATGAGTCTTAATAGAATGATTTGTCTGCTTCGCTTGCTGCCTTGTCTAGTGTTATGAAACAGGGGGCTCTAAACCGGAGACCAAACCAATGCTAACATCCAGTCTCAAGAGTGTTTAATCTGCCCTTAGGGAAGTCCTCACTGAAGTACTTCAGTATCAGGTGAGATCACAACAGGAGACCTTTACCTGTCTATTCAGGCACACATAGCAGGTTACTTTACTTATCCGTAATTATGTACTGTGTTCTTTTTTTATTATTATATATACACACAAGCACATTTTTATTTATCCTTATTTTTCATTTGAATGTTCTTTTTGCTTTTATTTATGTAAAACACATTGAATTGCCTCTGTGTATGAAATTATCTATATAAATAAACGTGCCTTGCCTTCCCTTCCCGTCATACAGATGAATAGAAAGGTGGAGCAATACTCCGCAGGACTACATCATACGGCACAAGGGATGCATTGCATTTTAATCTAAAGGAAAAATGGAATCCTTCACTAGTTATTTGAATACCCTATGGGCCCATTCACAGATGGCCTACAACAAAACCCAGAATTCAAAACATGCAGAGTACTGCAGACAGACTAACAAGGTTATGACGTTACAGGTTGGTTCACTGCATAAACAGGAAGTACTGATGAAGACATGTGTAACCACGAGAACATTTGTCACCACAACCCACGAAAAGATACAACTTCACAACAGTTTAGACTACATTCAGCCCATCATCATATGATTGGTTCATGAAACTATTTAGGCAACTGGTTTGAAATATTTAGGAAAGTAGAGGGAGAATGGACAAGGATTTTCTGAACTAGCACCACAACCTAATGTATATGATATGTGAGTGATTGAAAAGCGATGTGATTATCACAGCATGTGAAAGGACCACTAGGCTATCAGCCAATATTCAAGAGCCAGCAATACTTAACAGCTAGACCTCACATTTGTCATTGAAATGATAATGAGCATTAAGATCTGCATTTCGATAGTTCAATAATAGTCTTTGCATATTTTCCCAATACATGTTTCGTTGGAACAATTTGGCCTTAGGTGTGAATAGAGTGTCCTGTCCAGTATTTTCTATCTAACCTTAACCAGTGGTTGTGGCTGAGGCGCTCACAGACTACTTAGAGTCGTGAACTAACTAAAACTGACATACGTGAAGTCTTCTCGAGGTCTATCTTGAGGTGTATCTGTTGTTGTCTCTGGTAGTGGCATTTATTCTAACCCATCATGAGTATGCAGGGGGGTGGCTCTGGAACGCCAGACACCACTGTTGAGCCTTCTGGAGGTGCCATGGGCCTGATTCAACAAAACACTGATGAAGGAAAACCCAGTGAAATGCTCACAAAGGCAGCCTTGTTGTTGTTCTATGGTTGAGCAGTGATGTTGTTGTTTATCAGTTGTGGGCTACAGGCAGCGCATGTTGTACTGTGAAGGAGCGCCTTTACCGATCCCAGGTACAACATGCAGTGCATGTTGCGGCTGTCGTCAGCCAGTTGTGCGTTGCTGTTGTTTCCTGCTGCTCAGGATCTATGGATGGGAAGTTGTTATATTTGTTAGGGTATTGGATATGAGCACTTGCATGTGACAGTGAGAGGATTGGCCGCTGTGGGAAGACCCCAACCAATAGCACGAAGAAATTAACATCTTTCCTGTGTGTAACTAAAAATAATCCTAACCCTACCTCATACCTGGTGTACATATGGCCAGCTTAGGCTAATAGAGGGAGGGAGGTACTTCCTAACTACTAGCGCTTAGCGAAGAAACATACAAGGATTCCTTCTCATGTCTGACTGACTCCTGTTTGTTTCAGTTGTTGTAGCTTTAAAGGTGCAGTCAGCAATTTCAAGCCAATCAAATTCAGCAAGTTGCTCCTCATGGTCCTCTAGCTGTCAGTTCAGTGTGTGTGCTCAAAAAAACTCCGGTCTTCGTACATAGTCCTGGCTCTGGAAATGGCAAACAAACACAGTGGTTCGGACCGAGCACTAAAGCATTCCAGCCAATCAAGCATGGAAGGGCGGGGTGGGATTTGACTGGCTGTTCAACTCAAATAATAATAGCAAAGTACAGGTGGCCTTTGCAGATTAAAAACTGAAAAGGAGTCATCTATTTTTTTTATGCGTTTCATCCATCAAAGGTCAGACTACGGAGCTCTTATGACTAAAGGACTGTATAAAAAAATAAGCATCAACACACCGACACTTATATTTCTTTGTAGAAAGAAAAAGCATCTTAAAGAACAAACAAGTCACAGATGTCACATGACCACACACGAAGCAACCTCAAAAGGCACTTTTTGAGTCACGACTCAAAGGTCTCGCTTAAACCTCAAAGCAGGAGGCTGCACTAGACACTGTCTGAACCTCAAGTTTCACAACAAATTGAAAACATCAGCTTGGAAAAGAGAGGGGACCACAAAACAAGTAACTGTAAGACAGAGATACGGTTGGATAAAGAGAGGTCGATATGACTGGATTGTTTGAAACCATTTCTAGTGAGCCCTACATTTTGTGCTAGTTCAGCTTATTGTTTGGGTTGACAGTATGGTATATATCAAGCTCTTGTGTTATTTAGCGTTAGGACACTCCCTGTCGCTTGAAGTGATTGGTATGTTTATGGAATGTGTGATACTGGCACAGCATTAACCTACAGATTATTGACCTGTTGGCCTCCATGTTAGCCTGTTCGCTGTGTGATAATAATATTGCCCTGCAGGTTAAGTGTGCATGAATGGTGCATCTCCACAGGGGTGGAATGAATTTGAATATTTTAAATAATAACCCCCCCCACACACACACACACACACACACACACACACATACACTCTCTCTATCGCTCTCTCTCTCTCTCTCTCTCTCTCTCACACACACATACACATGCGTAATGAGTACATGTGAGGCGGTGGCCCACCAGCCCTCTCACACCTCAGCAGCGTGGACACTGTCTGGCTCTGACACGGTCACCTAGCAACATGCCTTTTAACACCACCGTGGGATGCTGGTGCGCTGTCTTCCTCTTCCTCATATCTCTCCATCAGGATTTATTCCACACAATCGCAAAAGAACACGGAGCAGAATGAACAACAAAGAGCCACACAACGTAGGGAAAACTATCGGGAAAAAATTAACCATTGAACAACATGTGACATTAAAAAGACATAAAAAAAATTAATACAAGGAGACCAAAAATGTTATCTCTGAAGAGAGTGCCAACTTTAGACATGGCAGTCGTCAGTTGATCAATATACTGAAATTATCATTCCAGTAATGTTGGCACCAGATGGAGTCTGTGATTGAATTTTAAACAACTCATCATGTGAAATTCATCAGAAGGCATTTGACAGTTCAAAAGCCATTTTGACCCTATTCAAAGTCACTGAAACCATTTTCTTCAGTCCTGCTACGTCTGTGTATACATCTCTGTGTGTGTGTGGGTGGTAGGCGGGTAAAACTAACAGTGTGGGGTGAGCAAGACTATACCTTTTTACCACAGTATCTGAAAACAGATCAAACCATTCAACATAGACATATTTTTTACATGATTTTAAATGGTTCTTGCTTTAGAATTCATTAAGAATGAACCCATCCAATAACTGTAAACCACCAGATGGGTAATCAAAAGCTGAGAACATGACATAATAACAATAAAAGAAATCAGAGCTCTCCAGGGGGTTTCTACAGCGATTCCCAGACGTGTAATAACAAGTAATTTAGCACATTTATTAAAAACTGCTAAATGTGCCATTAAAACATATCTGTATTTCATCAGTGTTGTACCATCTGGGAACTGTGTTGATAATGGGAAAAGAACATGGAGTCCATACACTGTTCACTGCCATAGCAAATGGAGTGTAGTTTCCCCAAACAAATTTGCCTCTGTGTGTGTCTAAACCTCTCGCCTCTGTGTTCAAACGCAGTTTCTGTCTGACAGCTGGGCTTCACTTTTGAATGTTGATGAGATTTAGAACATTTCATGCTCATTGTGACTGCCCCGTTTTCTAATGCTGGGAGGATCTGATGGGGATTATGTCTGGTCCCGCTTCACTTGAATAGGTCTCTACAAACAATCAATACATATTATTTGGATAGGCCACTACAAACTATTGATCAACAATAAATCTGTTGGCATTTACTTGAAAATGGGGGACAAATGGATTTAGGATTAAGATTAGGGTCAGGTTATGACAATTGACAATTGACAGTTTAATGAACATCTATAAAGACATCAATGATTTCTGACCATTAGATCACAGGTTATTTTTAGAATACGAAGTAAATATCATTTGAACAGAAAAATCGTTTAAGGTAATTGTCTAAGGTCACAATTAGGTCACCATCCTCTCAGCCTCCATGTGACTGAGAAAGGAACATGATATACAGTATATATGGAAGCTCCTAAAGCAACCCAAAGCTATATGGCCTGATCGACAACTCTCTGAGATAGGCATCATTTTCTTTATGACTGTCAGGTGGACATTTTCTGAATGTCTTCGTATAGCTACTCTCCCTTTTGATGGCAAAGTTTGTAATACACTAATTAAATCTACATTCTAGGCCAAACACCTTTCGACCCACAAACTGGAGCTAATGTATCACGGTGGGTCAGCATCCTAGAATGGAGAGCCTCTCCATCATTTTCTCAGTAAATGTGGAGCAATGGAAATAATATCCATGGCATTGCTGGCAGCTCTGTTGATCCAGGTCTTCTGTGAAGCTATTTTTATTTGGATAAATTGGAGCTCATGTTCAGATTTCGATGTGTTGTTGAATTTAGAGAAACTGCATTGCCAGGGCTCTCAGTGGTGGTGACTAACAATTGGGAACAACAAAGGCAAAATATGCAGGCATTTATTCAAAAATGTGTACTTTCAGAAAGCATTGAGGTCTCATCTCAAGCTACATAAAGCCAAACACACACGGGAATGGAGAAGAGCGGGAGCGAAGAGAGTGCATGCCAGCCAACTTAAAGATTACACAAACACTCCCTCTCTCTCTCCCTTGGATCAATGACAACCCAATCTTGTTTAACGCACGGCGAAGCTGGGTCACTGTAAATTAGGCATGAAGGCACCACTGGAAATACACTGCCATTATATAATGGACAGTTTGGAACCAGTGAGCTCGGGGCTACGGCCGCTTCGGGGACCGTGCTGTGGCATCGGCACGACGACAAATCACACAGGAGGCCAGTCAGTCAAGGCAGATATGTTAGCCACAGGCAGATGGCAATGCCTGTCACTTCTATTTACCATTCAGCTGTAACAACAAGGCCTAGGCGCACATAGCCTCTCATTTAACCTCTGATAGTATCTGCACAGGCTGGATTTGAAGGTTTGCCTTCTTCACAGTAATTCCAGGGCTTTGACAATTGAAAAGTCCAGTTGTCCAGACCCAGTTCAGATAGCTTCACATATTTAGCCTGACTAATTACAGCTACATCTACTGGCTTTTCAGACTTTGGCTTGTACCCTTGCAAGTGTGCCATTTGACACACACTTAGTGAAAAGTGTGAGAGAAAAAAACACGTGAAGTAATTAATGATGTCTGCTGAGCCTCAGTGTGAGTAAAGGGTGGAGGAAGGTATTCCAGCCCGATGGAGCTCAACGCCTCTAATCCGGTTTAGCGCTTTGCATAGGAGTAAATCCATCTTATCACAAGACACAGGAAGACCAAAAGGGGAGCTGGGGAGATGGACGAGGACAGTGTGGTGGCAGGCAGGAACAAAGCGAGTGACCAAAAAGAGGTACAAAAAAGCGAGAGAGAAAACTAAACCCAATGAGAGAGAGAGAGAGAGAGGGAGAGAGATATTGTTTTGGCATTGCTATGTGAGCTCCTGAGGGTCCCAATAGAAAAAGACAGGGAGGAATGCAAACGCATGCCTCCATTTTCCAGCAGTACATTGACAGGAAGATAAGACTGTGACACACCAGATCCACTATTACTGTGAACGAGAGAGAGAGAGAGAGAGAGAGAGAGAGAGAGAGAGAGAGAGATATGAAGGGGAAAGAAATCACACTTTTGGTGAGATTCGATGTGCTGTCCGGTTGTGGATCAGCCTAATAATTTATTGCAGAAGGGGATTAAAGACAAATCCAGCTATGAAGTGTGGGTATTATCGCAGTGTTTTGTTATCAATAAAGCCGAGGCCTGAATTGAGCATGGCTCCCCTGGGGCTATATAAGCACAAACACACAGACACACAGACACACACACACACACACTTGCTCGCTCTCTCTCTCTCAAACACACACACGCGTACACACACACACACACACACACACACACACACACAAACACACAGACTTGCTCTGTCTCTCTCTCAGACACACACACACATACATACACACACCTCAAGGGGGCAATGACAAAATCAGAGGTTGGCAAGATCGCAACAACAACATTAACATAAAACAACATACCCCCACAGACCAGCAGCCTGAATGGGCCTGATGCAGACGGAACTCTCATTGACCTCTAAGGTCAGCACAGCCACATAATGATCCAATCAATGACAAGCCATCACTGATGTATATGGGCTGAACAGGAGCTCAAATTAACTTAAACATGTACTTCCATACTCTATACCTGTAGCGTAGTGTCCTTGTCTGAATCATATCATTCAAAGTAAACATGCAGTAAGCAATGTACTGATATCGTTTTATGAAGTATAGATTATGTTTTATTACAATGAGCAGTACACACATACTGTAAAGACACGTTTCCCATAAGGACCCTATTTTGTGTAGTAGTGGATGCAGTTTTGTCTGCCCTTGTGGAAATGTATGTGATGCATAAAAAACGTCGACTTTCTCTACCTCATGTCATACTAGGCCATACAATTGCTGGTGTTTGCTCCTTAAGGAAGTAGTGTGTGTGTGTGTGTGTGTGTGTGTGTGTGTGTGTGGTGTGTGTGTGTGTGTGTGTGTGTGTGTGTGTGTGTGTGTGTGTGTGTGTGTGTGTGTGTGTGTATGTGTGTGTGTGTGTGTGTGTGTGTGTGTCTGTGTCTGTGTCTGTGTGTGTGTTTTTGTAGAAACCATACAATATCAAATGTGAAGTAGGGTGCTCTGAAGGAAAGTATGGATCTTAAGAAATAGTGAGAAATAAACAGGGCTCAAGTTTGACAGGTTCAACACTATATGTTACCTCAAACCCTCAACTTCTAGCCAAAGTTATAATGAAACCCAGCGATAATTTTTTGTGTGGTTAATTGTAAAGACAATATATGTAGAAATAGATCAGATTGGGAACATTTAAATCCCATAAATCCAGTTTCATGTCATACCAAGACAAAATGCAAAATTACCCTGTGACATTAAAATCTCTTAATTTGTATGACACATCCATCATCAGACATCTGTGCAGACTGTCAGTCACTGCTGGTGCCCCATACTTGTTACATAAAATGTTTGTGTCTGTTACTCTGACTCAAAGCATTCTAATATCACTATGGCAGAATGTCCAGAAGCACCAGAAGCAGCAGGACAGAGGAGGGACAGAGAGGAGGTAATCAGTATCTACGAAACAACTAGTATTTTTATCATTTATCGCAGCAGTCACCACACTCAAGTGGTTTCTATGCAGGCAAGCCTTAAATGGGCCGTTCTTGTCAAACGCAACACCCAACAAGATGGCGACGGTGCGGTTCCATTTTCTGAAATGGATTCCTATTCAACACAGCAGTAATCATGGCCTCTGGCTGACCCCCTGTATTTATCAGGAGCGTCCTGACTATGGCATTGAAGAGCCAATGAACTGTCCACTGCTGTGAGCTGATAACTGAGCCGTGTTTGAAAGACTACATGAAAATCCATTCCAATTAAAATGGATACACTCTGCTCAAAGTGACCAGAAAAAACAAATCAAACAAGAAGTTCTCAGAAAGAATGTGAGCTATAAAATGATACACTAAGACTATGCTATAATGCTATAGATGCTATAAAGACTAAGAGTTAAAGGCAATGGGCCAGAGGCACCCTGTTTACGCCAACAGGTAACCACACATTCTTTCCTTAGGCCAGCATAGTAGAAAAGCATCGCTGTGCTTTTTATGCACACACTGTCTAAGACAATCTGAATGGTGAAGGGACACAGCATTGTGACGATGTAATAGGAAAAATATATCTAAACGGTGAAGTTGTATAGAATTGAGTTAATGTGAAGAACAGGGTTTGAGCATTGGCTAGGACTGGAGGGTACATTTACGTAAAATCTACTACTGTTACACAGGCTACAGTATGTGGACAAATACATAAAATAGCCTCTTAAGGTATACTGGACACACACACTCATGCTAAAACACTTCTGTATGCTAAAGCACTTCGCTGTGTTGGTGCGCGCATTTGTTAAAATAATCCATTCAGGTTAGCAAATGCATTGCATCACCTCTGGGTCAAGAGCAGAGAGAAAACAACTCCAGTGAGTTGCAACACCCAGAGGAAATATTACAGGTTTTCACAGAAACGGAATCACTTATAACGTACCTGTCTACCATGGCAACTGTAAATGTTCCTTTCAGTCCTCTGTGTTAAGGGTCAACCTGGGTGTGTTGTGAAATATCTACAGCACAGCCATTTATCAGATATCAATTGTATTTCTCTTTTAGAGACCACATGGCACTATATTACCCGGACTAACATACTCCCACCACGCTAACCGTAGATTCTGACTTATCGCATCCTTTTCTTTCCTTCTCTCTCCCACTATTAATCTGTCTGTGTTGCAGCCTGTCTTTTCTGTTTTGAAAAAGGGGTAGAAGGCAAAGAAAAGTGTGACATAGATGGTGATAGGGAGAGAAAACTAGAGACAGATATGGGAGATGCTCTGATACAAGTGGAGCCCTTCTCCGATTTCAAGGCCCCCTTGGGAAACTGGCTTTCTACTAGGACTGTAAGGGGAGGGGTCCTATACGGACCCCATGGGTCCCTGTAACCATGGTAAAAGTCTCATGAACAAACACAATATAAGGTTTTGAATAATATATCTAAATATCAAGAAATGTTTTATATTCTTTATATTTACTATACTTATTATATTTAACCTACATGTTGCACATTTTTTTAAAGCAGGATGATGAAGATCACCTAATTCCAGACTTTACTTTAAAGCATATGTTTGTCCAGGCGATCTGGGCTGCGGTCGGATAATCCATTCTATCGTCTTTTCCTTGACCTCGATAGAAAACGTAATCGGGTCAAGGAAAGATGTGAAGTAGAATTCATAAGGAAAGGACTCCGACTGCACTTACACTAGGCTACTAATTATACGAAGATGGGTGTTATTGATGTGGGTCATGTTCTGCAGTGTACCTTATGCTTTAAAATGAAACGAAAGCTCTTTTCCTAAGCATTTCGAGGATTTGACCAGCTCTGATCATGGTTGTCACTTAGATACTTCCGGATCATTTCACTCAGTTAGGACCCTTCCTAAAAAAGACTATTCAAACAGGGGCCTGTAGTCTGCCACCATATGCTGGGCATCAAGTTTCCACATAGTAAATTCGACAGCCTTCGGACAATCAGCAGTTATGAAATAAGAGCATACAAGCTCACTCTGGAAAGCAACAGGATCAGACCCATATCAAAGTCTTGCTGTCTCTGTTATTGTCCTCGTGTTTTGCCATTGATTGTGTTGGAGGATGCAGAAGCAGCTTGCTCTTATGATGGGAAAAGTGAAAGCCTTTTCTATTTACCCTGGGCTGCTCAGGCGCAAGCCCAAGGCAAAGAGGAGTTTTATTTTATTTATTTATTTTTTTTCATATTTCACATCCATGTGACTTGTCTAGTGAGCACCAACTGTTATTAAATACATTATTTCAGATGTTTGATTAGCTTAACTAAAATTCTGTGCAAAACCATTTTTTTTTACAGGAAGGATGCTGTTAGAGAAAAAACACTCCTGCAAGTAAGGAAGAAGCATGAGCTTCAGGGTGATCTCCAACCCCAGAGGCACTTCAGTTAAACATTCAGGTAAAATCCATTTTTACCCATTTGCCCAAAGAAATGTTTAGGCACCTGTTGCATGGCAAAGCCTGCATGCTAAAGTCAGAGGAATCTGTGTGTGTGTGTGTGTGTGTGTGTGTGTGTGTGTGTGTGTGTGTGTGTGTGTGTGTGTGTGTGTGTGTGTGTGTGTGTGTGTGTGTGAACAAAAGAGCAGGTGAAGAAAAGGCACCTGGACTTAAAAGCAACGGGGCTGAAGAGGTCACTGTCAAGCCTAATCATAGATACCGCATCTTGTTACTCCAAATTATTATTATAATCTTTTGTACAATCAGCCGGCCACGTTATAATTGATCAGCAACATCTTCACTCAAATCAGGGGGGGTTGGGGGTCCAAATTGTTCCCACTGGGTCTGGTTGGAGGGTGCTTGTGAAGCATGCGTGATCCACATAAGACACTAGAACATTGGAACGTTACTAGAACATGCCCTGAGCAGAGACCATATGTGCCACTGCAACATCCTGATGTTTATCTGCAAGTGCATTTCATGTAAATGAAGGACCTCAGTCATTAAGTCTTAACTTCCTGAGGTGTGTAAGAGATCATTTTGCACGAGGAGTGGCTTCCTGCTGGGTGTTGTGTAAGTCATTATGTGACACTTTAAATACAGTATTATGCAGCCTACTTGCCACCTGTTACCTAACCATTCTTAAGAGTGAAGAGGTAACGAATCAGCTTATCCTTATCCTTTAGCAATGTGCCAGCTATATGAGGAGGAAAAATCTTCTATATGTAATCTGCATGTTTGTGTATGTGAACGTCTATGTGAACCTGTACATTGACAATGACAAAGGATGTGCCAAGGCATTCTTGCTTCAGGCTATGTTAACGGAGAGCTTATCAGTTCCACGCCTGATCTATGCTCATTGCTCTGTGCTTGTTAGCTCGGGCATGCTTTTCCTGCAGTGACCCCTTCACCATAAATAGACTATTGGCATGTTCATTCCACAGCCTAAGGCTCAAAGAAATTATCTCTCAGAGGCCAGTGGTTTTATTCCAGTCAGTGTGATGACATTGGCTACTCAATTCCACAACCAATCTCAAAGGTCAAGCACATGGGAATTCTGATATAGCCTGATAACTTATAGCTGTGATGATTGATAATGTTTATTGTATGGATTGGAACCGGAGTCCGCTTCAAGATCTAGATTAAGTAAAATAAGAGACGACCGTGTAAACATGAATGAATGGTGTCATGATGTATCTTCTTGCTAATTCAATCCCGTTGGCTTCATCTGGATACACTGTACAGGTAGTTTAGATGAAATTGCTTGTGACAGGTGCAGACAATGTGTCACAATACGAGGATGTCCTTTTATGTGTATTAGGATGTGTAAGTTTCGGCTCATCGAAACAGCTACGCATGACTGTCAATGATGCGTTGCCTACCTCACACGACTCACAGGTGAAATGTCTAATTAAGATTAATACAATTTGCTTGAGACACAAATACCTGTATTTGATATGTCGCACTTTGCATCACAACACCGCAACAATTGGCGTGACGCGACAACATGAACCCTGAGGCTGAAGACGTTTTTTACACATTGAATTCTCCCCTGACATGCATTTTACTTACTTTGAGTGATCTTCTCTAAACCCAATACATCGTCGGGCGTAATTATCGTATTTGCCAGCAATTCCTCCTCCATCGTAGCTGGGATCCTACCATCTGTCGTGTTGCAGCCCACCTTGACTTTCATCGCCTCGGCTGTATTGGATTTCGCGTTCGCCTTGTTACCGCGGTTGTTGTGGCTGTTGTTGCTGCTGCCGGTGTCTCCGCTACCGCCGCAACTGCCGGGATTATTACCACCGGACTTCTTAGCGCTAGATGGGTCCTGGCTCTTGCCTGTGTTAGTACAAGAATAGCTCATTATCCGTCCTCCCTCCTCCCCTCCTCCTGGTCGAGCAAGATACAAAACAGTTACCCTCCCTCACCCTTGCTGAGCAGGTCGCCCGCTTAGTTCTTAATTTAAATCCCTTATTCTCGACGAGCTATCTCCTCAGACTCGACATCCGCACAGACGCACAACGGTCCTCCCACAAATGTTAGTCGGAGTAAGCAACCTCAGGCGGTCCTTGAGAGTCTCATACAATCACCTTTACGCACCGTTAATCATATATACAGGGAAGGAGTGCTAACATTCACTGCTATGTCTGGGCAACGCATAACAACGATGAACCCAACAAAAGAACTCACCACACGGATGTGTATTCAGATTAAACTACACTGTGGCAGGTTAACCCATGCATGCGCAAAATATAACTGAGAATTCCTCCCTCTTCGCATTGATACAACCCATTTAGCTTGATAGGATATAGGTCATTAAGATGATAACTAAACATGTCGTCTGATAATTATAATTGGTGGAAGAGATATGTTACAATAGACTAATTGGAAGGTCTGTTTAAAAGATCTTGACGCAGAACATGTTTTCACAATGTAATTACACATTAGACAGGCCTATAGTTTCAACTGACTTTTTCATTTTTATATTTTTTAACAAAAGCCAGACATTTATAGATCACTGAGAAAAGGACTACAATGTAGGTTATGCATGATGTAAAGCACCAACAGTGCATGTTTGAAACAACCGACATCATTTTTAAACAAACCGAAAGTTGTAGGTGAATTGTTAAAACCAGCCAAACAGAACAGGGTCACTGACTCTTCCCCAGATACAGTCAGGCCTGACTATAATAATTTAGCCTGGTCATCTCAAAAATCGGATTAATTCATGAGACTTATTATGAAAGTAAACTCATAAACCATTGACCTGAAGACGGGTACATATTTGAATGGCATGATGGCAACTATAATAGCACTGAATTTCACCACTAGGGGTCACCGTGTGATCAGAAGTATAACGTAGGTCTGGGTACACTTGTTTCAAAGTGCAGTGCACGACTGTTTGCTACCAAAGTGGACTAACTGCTGAAACATTATTAAACGCATATATCAACGGCCTAGCATACAAACATGATGTTGGCATTTGTATGTGTTCAATGCAAATACAAATCGACTAGATTGACTTTACTGTACATTTTTTAAATATGTAAATGCATGTATCTCGACCAAGCCTCTGTCAGCTGTGAAAATCACTGCAGCTACGGAAAATCCTGGATGAGCATCTCACACATTAAAACATACAGTCAGAGCTGCCAACTTTTCATAAAACCTTGGAGTGAGATTTTGACGCGGGTGACCAAAATGTTGCCGCGCACGCAGCCACACACGTTGGTGGCTCAAATATCAGGGAATTGGAATTAATTTGGCGTTGTACCCATGTTGTGCCCTGCATTCTGGTGGCCCAAAGACGTTGATAGGGGCGGCCTACTGGAGATGGACAACTTTGGTTACATTCTGTGAAGCCAAGACATAGCTGAAGGTCCACCCCCAGGACATTTTGGTTTAAGGTGATTATTTCCTGCATTTTAGTGGATTTTTGGGTGGTATGCTAAAGATGTGCAATACCTGAACTTATTCTGATTCATGTTCATCTGATCATGACTTGTAGGGCCTTCTAGACTTGAGCTAAACATTCAACCAGAAAACTATTGTTGTGCCTCAATGACTGTCTATGTACCACAATATAGCCTAATTAGACCTGTGTTTAAGATTTGACCAAGGTAGGTTGATTGACATTTTGATTACAATGGTATTCAACTAATTCTTAACTGAAACCTAACCTAAATTGTTAATAATTGTATTCTTAAGAGCACAATGATTTATGTTCAGCAAAAAATTACACAATATTAGTTAGGGAGAAATATTTTTCATTATTCAAAGCCTCCCACCACATGTTCCATCAAACAAAAAAAGTGCAACAAATAAAGTGCTTAAACAGTAGCCTTTTTAAGCAAAACAATGGATCAACACATTACAAAAATAACAAAAAATGAGGTATCAGAAGCTGGTTAGTCATTTTCTAAGATCTGTGGGCAAGGTTGTACTGGCCTGTGGCCTTCATGGAGGCCTTGATGACCTCTGAGGGGGGCTCCCATCTGAAACGCCTCCAGGTCGGCCATCTTTATGGCCATTATTGAGGACAGGGTGCCATCCAATGCCAGGCTATTTCTGGTCTTAGTTTTGTTCAGTCCCACAACTGAAAACACCCTCTCAGCGTCTGCATTCGAATGGGGCAACACCTGGATCAGCTTGGCGACAGCAGCAAGCCTCTCAAATTCTTTGGCTCCTGTCACCTATGGAAAATGAACCAAGAACAAAATGGAAAAACATACCATATTTTGTTTTGATTAATACTGTAAGTATACTATAACAAAGTTCAGATACAACATGCATAGTTTGCATCATGTATGACACAATACATGCATGCATCAATAAAAGCAACATATGTAGCCAAGCCACACCTGCCAAAAAGAAAGACAAAAAAAAAATGTATACCTTATGTTTCCGTGTTGCCATTCCAGCCCAGAAGCTTTCCATCTCAGTTTCGTCCTGAAGGGAGGTGGTTGGCATGGTCTGATAATTCAGAAACTCCTCACCCAGGTGGTCATGCTCCTCTGGCCCATGGTGTGGGAGGAGATGGGGAAACCTATTTATGAAAGTAGAGTTACAGGTTGTTAAGTTATAGGTATATTGTCATCAACCAGCAGCAGTTCATACACATCTTTGAGGAAAAGCCATATAAGAATAACTCATGTGCAGTTTAGTAGGAAACACACCTGATCATAAGCATTTTAGCTAAGATGATAGACAATAATTAAGGAAAAAAAACGAACCTTTCAACAAAGTACAGGACATCTTCAATGCCACTTTCAGCCCTCTGCCGCACATCTACAAATTCTGCGTGTTTGATCAGTGGCTCTTCCAGTGGCAGCTTCTTAAGTGCATGGCCCACAGCACTTGTTAGGAAAATCAACACAGCTTCATGGAATGAATCCACCTTCTGTGGTGTGATGTCACCCTCATCAAGATATCTGTTAAGTTTAGCCCTGGTTGTGAACCCAATGTTCAACTTTTTCCCTGTACAGATACAGCATATCAGGTTAACATGAATGGTTTAACATACTGATGCAGCAATATCAGCTTGACACATAGGGCAAGAAATCCAACCAGAAGCTCACTGTTGGAAAGACTACCACAAACCTCAGGTTTCTACTCATGAAGTGGCAAAAGGCTAGGTACAAGGCTAAATATCACATTTGATCCATCACATATCACAATGTAAGATCATAATAATAGCCAAACACTAACCTGGCAAATGGTTTGCCTTCTCTTTATAGGCAATTTCACAAGGCTCCTCATGGCCTTGCAGAGCTGCTGGAACCATACATTTGGAACATAGCTTGTGTACGAATTTCACCATCTATGACAGACATTTACAAAACTAGTATTAGATCCCTGCAGATAACAGCTGAGTTTACATTCACCACACAAAATCAAGTTCACATGCACAAACACAAACGAATAATTTCTTTAAAGATTTAGAGTTTAAGAGAGTGAGTACTTAATTGAACCAGATGTCATTAGCATACCTAGTCTCTGCTCAGTTTGGGGATGAAGATTTTCTTCAGCGATGTATTCTCTTCCCGAGTTTCTACCGCGTTTGTCTCTCTTTGTAACTCTTCTTCTGTCGCTAACTTCGGGACTTCTTGGGGTAAATAACATGTCTATGCAGCGAATCGTGTTACAGATGCCCTCGGGGAGTTTGAAAAGTAACGAACGCGTCTCGACCCAAAATCCCCAAAAAAATGTTGGCGTGAGAAATTGGATGTATGGCGTGAGTGCGTGTGAAAACATGCAAAAGCGTGTGAGTTGGCAGCTCTGTGAACCTGTCAGTGAGGTAGATATCTCTGTAGGGTTGCTTTCCATGTAGTCAGACACTTATGATTACATTATGAACCTGTGAGTGGCGGGGAAAAGTGTCTTATTTTTACGTGGATGTGTAACTTTGGACAAAGCTTCTGCTAAATGAAAATGTGAATGTAAAGCTTCTGCTAAATGACTAAATGTAAATGTGAATGTAAAGCTTCTGCTAAATGACAATGTAAATGTGAATGTAAAGCTTCTGCTAAATGACTAAATGTAAATGTGAATGTAAAGCTTCTGCTAAATGACAATGTGAATGTGAATGTAAAGCTTCTGCTAAATGACTAAATGTAAATGTGAATGTAAAGCTTCTGCTAAATGACTAAATGTAAATGTGAATGTAAAGCTTCTGCTAAATGACTAAATGTAAATGTGAATGTAAAGCTTCTGCTAAATGACAATGTGAATGTGAATGTAAAGCTTCTGCTAAATGACTAAATGTAAATGTGAATGTAAAGCTTCTGCTAAATGACTAAATGTAAATGTGAATGTAAAGCTTCTGCTAAATGACTAAATGTAAATGTGAATGTAAAGCTTCTGCTAAATGACTAAATGTAAATATGAATGTAAAGCTTCTGCTAAATGTAAATGTGAATGTAAAGCTTCTGCTAAGTGACTAAATGTAAATGTGAATGTAAAGCTTCTGCTAAATGACTAAATGTAAATGTGAATGTAACCTGCGTCGTACAGACAAGCACCGTGCTGCTCCGGACTCGAGCTCGTAACCTCGCGCACGGCAGACGAGTGTGCTAAGGTCATAAATACACTTTGGCATCAAAACAATGCAAAACACAGTTTAATTCACATCATCCGCGGATCTGTCTGAGAATGGAACTGCACCGAGTTGTGTAAAACAAGTTCGTTCAATTCAATATATTTATACAGTGCCAATAACAATAACATAATTATTAGGGGTGGGAATCTCTTGGCACCTCACGATTCGATTCCGATTCAGTGGTCAACGATTCGATTCTAAACCGATTATCGATTATAAACCGATTATCGATTCTAAGCCGATTATCGATTCTAAACCGATTATCGATTATCAATTCTAAACCGATAAAACGATTATCGATGCATGTCGATTTTTAAAACATTTCAGTTTGCTACTCAGAGTCTCAAATCACTTCCTACTTTGTGTTTGATAATTAAAGAAAATCAACAGATGAATTACCTTCTCTATTTTTTATTAGAGAAAAAGCTTTCCCTTGTCACAATTATGACTTTCAATGAACAATGCAATAATCGATGCAGCTTGCATTTCAACACAAAATGGATGTGTAAAAAAAAAAAAAATTACATTTAAATTATTTTTTTTTTATTAAAAAATCGATTATGAACTTTTCTGAATCGAGGCAGAATCGTTCTAGAGAGAATCGATAGAAATCGAAAAATCGATTTTTTTTTCCCCACCCCTAATAATTATTATTATTATTATTATTATTATATTATAAAATAATTGTAAAGCCTGGCTGCCCCTTTATACCGTCTCACTTCTGGTGATCCCAGGAAAAAGAAGAGAGGGGCCCAGAAGAACAGGGAGCTTGACCGACCCTTCACATGGACGGCTGAATGTGAGGAGGCATTTCAGTCCTTGAAAGCTAAGTTAATTGATGCTCCAGTGCTGGGTTACCCAGACTACACCCAACCGTTCCTGCTGCAGACCGACGCTTCAGGGCAGGGGCTTGGCGCTGTGTTAGCGCAGGTCCAGCATGGAATGGAGAGAGTTATTGCGTATGCGAGCAGAGGCTTGAGCCCACCTGAGACGAGGTATCCAGCACACAAGCTCGAGTTCCTCGCCCTCAAGTGGGCAATCACAGACAAGTTCTACGACCATCTCTACGGACGCAAGTTCTCTGTTCTTACCAATAACAACCCCCTAAAGTATGTGATGACCTCCGCCAAACTGGACGCTACAGGCCAGCGTTGGGTGTCCCACCTGTCAATATTTGACTTTGATGTCCAGTATCGAAGGGGACAAGACAACTCCAATGTCGACGCCCTCTCGCGCATGTCCAATCAGGATGTGACGGAAGTCCTGCAGACCTGCCCCCAGCGAGTTAAGACAGGGGGTCCGAGGCACGGAGAGGCTCAAGCTGCTCAGGAACAGGAGGGGGCCATGGCTGAAAGTGATGCTGTGGAGGAGCCTGGAAGTAATCTGCTGCTGGAGCCCAGTGAGCGGTATGGAGATGTGGGGATGGATGCGCTGCCTGCTATGACCACACAGGAGATACGGGCAGGGCAGAAAGAAGACCCCGACATAGCCCCTATCTTACACTTCAAGAGCCGGAACCAAAAACCAAACCGCAGTGAGAGGATGGATGTGGCCGTTAGTGGACGCCTTTTCCTAAAAGAGTGGAGGAGGTCAGTGGTTAGAAGAGGCATCTTATACCGACGGGTCAGAGATTGCCAGAAAGGAGTGGTGGAGCAGCTCATTCTACCAGAGAAGCTGCGGGCAGCCATCAAAACAGCTCTCCATGACGAAGCGGGGCATTTAGGATCTGAGAGAACGCTACAGACAATAAGAGAAAGGTTCTACTGGCCGAGAATGTTTCAGGAGATCAAGGCCTGGTGTGAGCAGTGTGAGTGGTGCTGCCTCAGAAAGACCCCTACCACCAATGTCAGAGCTCCCCTTGTCAGTATCCATACCAGTGCCCCCATGGAGCTGGTTTGCATTGACTATTTGTCACTGGAGAAGTCTAAGGGTGGCATTGAGAATGTGCTCATCGTCACAGACCAGTTCTCCAGATACGCGCAGGCCTACCCCACTAAGGACCAAAAGGCCGGCACAGTGGCTCGGGTACTGTGGAGGAACTTCTTCTGCCGTTTTGGGTTCCCTGCGAAGCTGCATGCTCGTAGCTTGAATATTCTCTCCCTTGTACGTCACTTTGGACAAAAGCGTCTGCTAAATGACTAAATGTAAATGTAAATGTAAATGCATGCAGGGGCGCAATTTTGAAAGTGCCATTGTGAAAGAGCTGTGTAAGTGCACAGGCATCGTCAAAACCCACACCACGCCCTCCCATCCTCAGGGCAACGGGACCACGGAACGGTTCAACCGGACCCTAATGAACATGCTGGGGACACTAGAGCCGCACTTGAAGTCTCTGTGGCATGAACATGTGGATGCCATGATGCACGCCTACAACTGCTCACGTCACGACTCCACCGGATACGGCCCATACTACCTCATGTTCGGCAGGCACCCAAGACTCCCAGTCGATCTGATCTTTGGCTCCCTTGCCACCAACAAGCCGTGTGACTACACTGAATATGTACAGACCTTGCACGACTCTCTGACAAGAGGCCTATGCCCTGGCCAATCAAAACCTCGCACAATGCTAAAGATCAACAGAAAAAAATATTATGATAAGAAAGCAAAGAGTGAAGATTTCAGCCCGGGGGGGGATAGAGTCTTAGTCAGAGTCTGTCGTGTGGAGGGGAGGCAGAAGTTAGGGGACCGGTGGGAGGCAGACGTTAGGGGACCGATGGGAGGCAGAAGTTAGGGGGCCGATGGGAGGCACGCCCTTATGTTGTGGCGAAGAAGCGGCCCGGTTCGCCTGTGTATGTGGAGAACGGGGAAGCGGAAAGGGTGGTGCACCCGGCGACAGTGGTACAGGAGGTAGAGAAGTCGGTTAGTAATCAGAAGGTTGCTAGTTCGATTCCCTGTCGAAGCGTCCTTGAGCAAGACGCTGAACCCCTAATTGCTCCTGATGTGCAGTGTGCCATCAGTGTAAATGTAAAATGTGTATACATCCTTGTAAGTCGCTTTGGATAAAAAGCGTCTGCTAAATGACTAAATGTAAATGTAAATGTGCACCGAAACCTCCTTACCCAGTGCATGTTCCTCCCAGTGGAGCGTGACAGTGGAGTGACCATGGAAGAGGGCCAGTCAGACAGTGAGGCATGGGAGGCCAGCATGGAGCTGTACCCTGAAGGGGAACCAGAGGGTGATGAGACAGAGGGAGGTGAGGACGGAGCTACGGCTGGAAACAGTAAGTGGAGGGGAGGAGCACACAGATACTGAGCGAGCTGACATGGGGACCAGAGTAATGTGGGAAGGGGAAATGCATGTGACCAGTGGTGGTGCCACCCCTAGACCAAGGAGAAACCCAGAGAGGAAGCGACATCCCCCGCCAAAAGCTCTCGTTTGAGTCCCGAGTCAGGGCTATAGAAAGTGACGAACAGAAGACAGAAAGAGGGAGAAAGTTGTGGAAAAGAGCCAAAGCAAGAAGAGCGGCTGGAGACATATAGGGCCCCGCACATACACCTTGATAACAGATAGCCACACACACTACACACACTTCACACCACATAACCCTTCACAACACTTTTATTGTTTTGAATAATCTCAGGTTACTGTTAGTTTTTGTTGGTTGATCTGATGGCTGGGACGCCATCACTTAAAGAAGGGGTGGATGTAAGGTAGTGTATGTGCCACGCCGCTAGGCAGCGCTGCAGCCGTGTTCTGTAAATTGTAACTTGTTTGCTGTGATGTTGTTTGTACCTCGGGGTGACCCGTAAGTTTCATGAGTTCTGTTGTCAGAGATGCCATGAGTGAGCTAGAGTGTGTGCTTGATGAATGAGATAGCTGCTGTGCTAAAGAAATAAATCTCGCCACCATTACGAAACTTCCTCCTCGTCTCCCGTGTCGAATCCTTTGGACGCCCCAACCACCCACCAACCGAAACCAACATATAACACAACGCAGAGTAGCAGCGGGCCGTTGGATAAGTGGAGAGAGAGAGGGTTACATAAACAAAACTTAGAATTGATAAACCGCCCTCACAGGTGAGGTGCAGTGCTGAGTGTTTAAAGGGAAGAGCCGGTGACAGAGGGGCCTCTAAATACTTCTCCATGTACCAAAGTGATAGGTGAAAATTCACCCTAGTTACCTCAGGACTCCGGAGCTGCATATAAGTATATTTATTAGACAAACAACAATTGCAATCGGGCTCACTCCCAGCACAAGGCTGAAAGTGAAGCAATGATAAACACATCGCACAAGGTTTATATAGACAGAAGTTGAGCGTTCAGCAGGGAAAACCACGTGGTGGATTTCTGATATCCGAGGCAAGGATGGAAGTTTTGCAAGGTCGGAAGAAGCACAGTTCGAACCTTCTTATCACTTCTGGTCTAAACATGCTCTTGTACAAATGCAGACTAAGTGGCACCTAATATTCTAAGTTACACACACGCAGAAACACAGAAAAGCCATGTTCCTGCTTACATAAGTACATGATTCATATAAGGTAATTAATAATACAAGGCACTTGATTATTATATTCAGTCATTAACAGTGTTTGGAAATTATCTCCATCACTGTCACGACCCTGGCTGGTCTAGGCCCCGCCCCAGGATATTTGCATATCTGTTCTATCTCTGTTTCATTAGCAGGTAATGGGAAGCAGGTGTACCCCAGGTGTAACCCATGATTGGTTGGGCTACAAAAGCCCTGATCAGATGGCAGTCGGGGAGCGTTGGTCGTCGTGTTTGGATAGAGATTGGTTTTGGATTGTCGTTGGTTTTGGAGTGTCGTTGGTTGTGGATTATCGTCGTCGTTGTTTATTTATATTACCATTTACCTGACTGTACATCACATCTTTTGTTTCTCTTCATAACACTGATCTTCACCACACGTTTGCTATAATTATTAGATAACTATATAACCTTGTAAACCTTTAATAAATATATTATTATTATTATTATTATCCTAAATTCTGCGTGGCCTCCCCTTCTTGTTTTGTGCCTTGAGCTGGCACGTAACAATCACAAAGTCTGAAGTCAAGTTGTCAGGGCTTCTTGCGCAGTGTCCACCAATGTGTTTGCTGTTGGGTTTGTGGCAGCGCTCTGTGAGACGAGGCTCTCTGTGGTGTCTGGGGTCATAGTGAGGACTGGATGAATCTCTCTCTCTCTCTCTCCTGCATCTCTCTCTCTTTCTCTCTCTCTCTCCACAAACTCACACACTGTATGCTGTTCTGTCTGTAAGTTCTGTAGCTTAACTGTCCGTCTCTCTGTCTCTCTCTCTCTCTCTCTCTCTCTCTCTCTCTCTCTGACTTGCGTGTCTACAGATTCTTCATTTAAATGAGTGAGAAGGAAGAAGCAAACAATGCAAACAAAGCTTCCCTTTTTTAAAGCATGTGTACTGCACACCATTTGTGTTCTTTGTTCAAAGAAGAGGTTTAATAATATTGCTTTACATGGAGTGAAAAAACCCATGAAGAATCCATTCTAAGTATATTTTGTAATCATTTGGGAGAGTGTAGTTCACGATGAGCATTTTGTTCAGCAGAGTCCTGGTGTTCTGTAGTGAACCAGCACCGGCCCGGCTTTGGTGGAAAAGGGGTAACAGAGAGCCAGAGCTGCTGCAGTCTCTACCCAGCTGGACGTCTCTGCTGAGCTCAGGGAACTCAGAGCCATGGTGCTGGAGCTGAGAGGGCAGCTGACTGTCACCCAGAATGAACTACAGAACACCAGGACTCTGCTGAACAAAATGCTCATCGTGAACTACACTCTCCC
>NC_045153.1:656869-706869 GCF_900700415.2 Clupea harengus | reverse complement strand
AGATCAAGACCCACAAAATCAGCTCAGTCATTTGAACACAAAGGACATATATCTTACAAAAGAGCCAACTGAGTCTTATAAAGAGGGTGTCGACAGACTGGACCTCAGAAACCACTGCTACACCTACTACTGTGTGTGTGTCAGAGAGGGAGTGATGTTAAAGATGAGGGCTGTCATCACACTGCTGGTGTGGATCTCAGACTCGGGGCACCAAGACTGAAGTTCACACAGAGAGCCAGAGCACTGGGGCTGCTGCTGCTGCTGCTGAAGTCTCTACCCAGCTGGACGTCTCTGCTGAGCTCAGGGAACTCAGAGCCATGGTGCTGGAGCTGAGAGGGCAGCTGACTGTCACCCAGAATGAACTACAGAAGACCAGGACTCTGCTGAACAAAATGCTCATCGTGAACTACACTCTCCCCAATGATTACAAAATATACTTAGAATGGATTCTTCATGTGTTTTTTCCCCTCCATGTAAAGCAATATTATTGCACCTCTTCTTTGAACAAAGAACACAAATGGTGTGCAGTACACATGCTTTAAAAAAGGGAAGCTTTGTTTGCATTGTTTGCTTCTTCCTTCTCACTCATTTAAATGAAGAATCTGTAGACACGCAAGCAGGCTCCCAGTCAGAGCAGCCAGTACTGTCCAAACAAGTTGGAAGGTGAAAACCTTTAAAAAACTAAAGTTTACCTCGGACTCCAGAGTTGTGTATAAGTATCTCTTTATTCAATATGCATATCGGGCTCACTCGTGCCTTGGCAGACTAGACAGAAGTCCATGTGCGCGACTAAGGAAACACCCTTACAATTAGTACTTAGCTCTTCAACAGGTGGAGCTCCAGGAAGTCACACACCGCACTCCACTCCTTGAATTCTTTCAATTTCCAGCCAACTCTTTCCCCCCTCATCACTCAGCAGGGCCATGGCGACCGGGGTGTGTGATTTACGGGAGCACAGGGTTGACTTCATTCACCTCACATCACACACACACACACACACACACACAGGGTTGACTTCAATCACCTCACATTAAACACACGCCAAGTTTGTCTCTCTGCCTGAAAAGCGTCTTGAAGGCCCGCTGCACTACGCCAGTGAGGTTTGTGTGCAAACATGGCAGAGGGTCAGGCAAGGAGAGTGTGTGGGAACCAGAGGAGTAAGATTAGTTCAGTGCCACTCATATCTATGGGAACCAGAGGAGTAAGATTAGTTCAGTGCCAGTTTTATATATGGGAACCAGTTCAGTTCCGTTCATACAAGTGTTTGAGTCAAATTATTTCAGTGCCGTTCATATGAGCCGTCACCTCCTATGCGTTGGTGACACCACACACACGCACCCCCCCCCACACACACACACACACACACATTTGTCAGGGCTTCTTGCGCAGTGTCCACCAATGTGTTTGCTGTTGGGTCTGTGGCAGCGCTCTGTGAGACGAGGCTCTCTGTGGTGTCTGGGGTCATAGTGAGGACTGGATGAATCCTACTCTCTCTCTCTCTCTCCTGCATCTCCCCACACACTTACACACACACACACACACACACACACACACACACACACAAACACACACATAAAACCACACCCTCTCACACACAAACACATACACTAACACTTTGTCTCTCCCTCACACACACACACACAAACAAACACACACACACAAACCCTCACATAAAACACACACACCCTCTCTCTCACACAAACACATACACTATCTCTTTCTCTCTCCCTCACACACACACACACACACAAACAAACACACACAAACACACTCATAAAACACACACACCCTCTCTCTCACACAAACACATACACTAACACTTTGTCTCTGTCTCAAACACCCAAACACACAGAAATGTGTCCTAGAATGACTGCTTATTAGTTGCCTTTAGTCATTCTGTTATTTTTGTACACAGCTACACACCACCTCCTTTTTCCTTCCAAAGCTATGCCACCTCCTTACTATTTCTGACCTCCGACCCCAAAATGTCAGGCCTTCTCGTTCCACACCCCGAGCTCCAATCTGTAATTGTGTAATTTGGGGATCTAACGGGCTAGGAGATGGGGTGCAAGCAACTCTGTGCACACGGCAGACTCAGAGATGATTCTGATCACCACAACACCTTCAGTGGCTTTCTTATCTTTCCTCCCAGATGGGATACATTGACTAATTACAATGAGGAACTAAAGATCAAGACCCACAAAATCAGCTCTGTCATATGAACACAAAGGACATATATCTTACAAAAGAGCCAACTGAGTCTTATAAAGAGGGTGTCTACACACTGGACCTCAGAAACCACTGCTACACCTACTACTGTGTGTGTGTCAGAGAGGGAGTGATGTTAAAGATGAGGGCTGTTATCACACTGCAGGTGTGGATCTCAGACTCGGAGCACCCAGACTGAAGTTCACACAGAGAGCCAGAGCACTGGGGCTGCTGCTGCTGCTGCTGCTGCAGTCACTACCCAGCTGGACGTCTCTGCTGAGCTCAGGGAACTCAGAGACATGGTGCTGGAGCTGAGAGGGCAGCTGACTGTCACCCAGAATGAACTACAGAACACCAGGACTCTGCTGAACAAAATGCTCATCGTGAACTACACTCTCCCCAATGATTACAAAATATACTTAGAATGGATTCTTCATGGGTTTTTTCCCCTCCATGTAAAGCAATATTATTACACCTCTTCTTTGAACAAAGAACACAAATGGTGTGCAGTACACATGCTTTAAAAAAGGGAAGCTTTGTTTGCATTGTTTGCTTCTTCCTTCTCACTCATTTAAATGAAGAATCTGTAGACACGCAAGCAGGCTCCCAGTCAGAGCAGCCAGTACTGTCCAAACAAGTTGGAAGGTGAAAACCTTTAAAAAACTAAAGTTTACCTCGGACTCCAGAGTTGTGTATAAGTATCTCTTTATTCAATATGCATATCGGGCTCACGTGTGTCTTGGCAGACAAGACAGAAGCAAAGTTGAACACATCACACCAGGTTCCTATAGGCTGAAGTTGGCGTTCTCTGACACCAAAGCACTATGTCAGCAGAGATAATCACATGGTGGGTTCCCACGTCCGAGGTCATCTTACTACGCTTTTTGCAAACATTTGGGTGTACATGTTCCAGATGTAGGAAAGAAGAACACGTAGTCTTTCTTTCCAGCCTCTGCTTAAATACACCAAAGTTTTAATCCCACATATAAAGCCAGAAAGGTCAGCACTTAAGACACAAAGGCATGTGATTACCACACATACATGATTATGGTCAGAGTTTTACATTTCTCTATCATGAGTCCTTTCATCAGTTTCAGTGATGCTAACCCACATAAGACACATAACATGACTGCACTAGCAAGGATACTCATGGTGTACCAGTGACACAATAACGAAAACACCCTAGATACCACACACACACACGGCAGACTCAGAGACGATTCATTGGGAACTACACTCTCCCAAATTATTACAAAATATACTTAGAATGGGTTCTTCATGTGTTTTTTTCACTCCATGTTAAGCAATATAATTACACCTCGTCTTTGAACAAAGAACACAAATGGTGTGCAGTGCACATGCTTTAAAACAGGGAAGCTTTGTTTGCATTGTTTGCTTCTTCCTTCTCACTCATTTAAATGAAGAATCTGTAGACACGCAAGCAGGCTCCCAGTCAGAGCAGCCAGTACTGTCCAAACAAGTTGGAAGGTGAAAACCTTTAAAAAATTAAAGTTTACCTCGGACTCCAGAGTTATGTATATGTTATGTTATGTATTTCCAGGTGGGAGAGAGTGGTGTGCGTTGTCATGGCGATGGCATCATCCGTAGATCTGTTTGGGCGGTATGCAAACTGAAAGGGGTCTAGGGTGTTCGGAAGGGTAAAGCAGATGACCCTGACCCTAGGGACGACATCATCGATGCATTTAGAGATCTATGCAGAGACAGAGTCTGTGTATTCATCAATGTCCCCATCAGCTGCAACACAGAACATCTGCCAATCTGTTGTTTCAAAGCAGTCCTGGAGAGTGCTAATGGATTCAGCACTACAGCGTTGAACTGCCCGAAAAACCGGTTTTTCCTGTTTTAGGCGTTGTCTGTAGGTAGGGATGAGCATAACGGAGGTGTGATCCGACTTCCCAAAAGCGGGGCGGGGGAGGGGTTTGTAGCTGTTCCGTATTTGCGAGTAGCAATGGTCAAGAAGGAGTAACTGAGGCATATAAAAGAGGGTGTCTCAGGAGTGAGACTAACAACCATCTACAACTACTACTACTACTACTACTACTGCTTCTACTACTGCTACTACAAAACTACTGTGCGAGGGAGTGATGTTAAAGATGAGGGCTGCCATCACACTGCTGGTGCTGCTGCTCCCCATGTGTGGATCTCTGACTCTGGGCACCCAGACTGATCTTCACACAGAGAGCCAGAGCACTGGGGCTGCTGCTGCTGCTGCTGCTGCTGAAGTCTCTGCCCAGCTGGACATCTCTGCTGAGCTCAGGGAACTCAGAGACATGGTAGGGGAGCTGAGGGTGACTCAGAGCTTCACTCGTGATGAGCTACAGAACACCAAATATCTGCTGAACAAAATAGAGGGTGAAAATGATGCAGTGAAACAAAGACTGGTGGCCAGCGAGACTAAAGTGGAGGCTCTGGAAAGGGAGAATTTAGCACAAGAGGCAGAAGTGGTGAATCTGAGGAAGGAAGCTGCAGCACAGACAGCTGATCTGGGGTCAGTTACTGAGAGAGTGGCAGTCACCGAGAATGACATGGAGCACGTGCAGAAAGACACTGCTGCAAAACACACAGACCTGACCACTATGAAGACTGAGGTGGAGAACATGAAGATGGAACTGTCTGCCAGTGAGACTGAGGTGGAGAAACTGAAGATGGAACTGTCTGCCAGTGAGACTGAGGTGGAGAAACTGAAATTGGAACAAGCAGCACAAGACACACAGATGGCTACTATGAAGAACAGACTGGCATCAGGTGAACTTGAAGTGCTGAACATGAAGATGGAACAAGCAGCGCAAGAGGCAGTGCTGACGGCTGTGGAGACCAGACTGGCTGCAAGTGAAACTGAATTGGTGAATCTGACGATGGAAGCTGCAGCACAGACAGCTGATCTGAGGTCAGTTACTGAGAGAGTGGCAGTCACCGAGACTGACATGGAGCACGTGAAGAATGGCACTGCAGCACAACACACAGACCTGACCACTGTGAAGACTGAAGTGATGAACCTGACCAAAGAACATACAGCACAAGAGGCAGAACTGACAGCAGTGAAGACCAGACTGGCAGCAACTGAGACTGAAGTAGTCAATCTGGAGAAAGAGATCACAGAGAAACCCAAGGTGGCATTCTCAGCAGGTCTGACTAACTCAGGCACCATATCTTCTGGGAATACTGATCTGAACTTGGTCTTCACTAGAATCATCACCAATGTTGGACAGGCCTACAGCAACATGAACGGCTTCTTCACAGCTCCAGTAAAAGGAGTCTACTACTTCAGATTCACAGTCATAGATTATCTTAACTCAAACTCGATGGTCATCAGGATGCATAAGAATGGAGAGCGGGTCATGTGGTTGCATGATTATGATACTGATGGGCATGAAACCTACCTCTCCAGTGGTGTGACTCTGCAGCTGGAGGTGGGAGATGTAGTTAACATGCAACTCCCTAAAGGCGGCTACAGGCTCTATGGCAGTTCTACTAACCAGAGCACCTTCAGTGGCTTCCTGCTCTTTCCTCTTTGAAGGGAACACACTGCTCAACTGCTCATGTTGTCAAATGATAAATAATATGCTTCATGATCATGCTCAAATAAAGCACTTTTAAAATGCAATCCTTCTGTGTCATCATTGGAAATATTGAGCAATGCTTTATCAACACAGATAAATATTTATGGAGTGTTTTTCCTGTCTTTAATGAAGTGCATGGAGCTGGGAACAGATGCAGCCAATGAAAATGACCAATGACCAATGTCTCATGCGTTTGATCACCAGCTGCAAGGTGTAATGCTGTGCTGTTGCATGTTTATTTACTCAACCAATGCTTGCAGTCAAAACCAGCTTCTCACACTGAGAAGGAAGAGATCTCGTTTACATGTGCGTGACTAAGGAAACATCCTCACAGAGGGTTGACTTCACTCACCTCACCTCACCCCACCTCACACACACACACACACACACACACACACACACACACACACACACACACACACACACACACACACACACACACACACACACAGGGTTGACTTCAACCACCTCACATCACACACACATACACACACACACACACATCACACACACACAGGGTTGACTTCACTCACCTGAGCCAGAGGACAGCATCATGTTCCCCGATCGCTGCACTTCATCAAACCTGCCGAAGATTACATTCAACCTAGAGAGAGAAATAGAGAGGGGGAGAGAGAGAGGAGGGAGGAGAGAGAGAGTGAGAAAGGGGAAGAGAGGGAGGGAGGGGAAGGACAGCAAGAGAAAGAGGGGGGAGGTAGAAGGAGAGGGAAAAAAAGAGAGATTGGTCAGTGCCCTATGTAGGAAGATGAATGAGAGGTGTTGATGGCAGTACTGATCTTTCCCCACTCCTTAAAAGAGTTCAGTAGAGAGCAGAGAGGGGAGGGAAGGAACTGGGGCTTTGGAAGAACCCTGCCACATGGTTCCCTCCCAGCTGACTGCAAAAATAATGACGCCTCCGAAAGAAAAGAAAAAAAAAATGAAAAACAATTCTTGGGAAAGTGGTGATAAATTAGATGAACAGTAAAGACAGTCTAACCCCCCCCCCTCACCCCATCTTCTTCCTCCTCCTCCTCCTCCTCCTCCTCCTCCTCTTTCTAGTATCCTCTATCCCTCCAGGAGATTTATAAGAATCAATTTCCTGACTCCAAACTGTCCGAGTGTCACAGGCAGTTCCTGTAGATCTCACAGCTGCTCCCATATGCAGGGAGCACAGACAGGGACGACAGACAGGACGGCTCAGGGTGGGGTTTATGATGGAGAGAGAGAGATGGATAAGAGAGAACACACACACACACACACTATAGAACTATAGATACTATAGTTATGGCTGTGTTGTGATTGCATGATTGTTGTGTGATGTGTACAAATAATTACATAATAGAACAATAAATTATTACAATTATTGACACAATCATTCAGTTGTAATCAATCTCCAAATCAGTCAATCAGATTATTAATGGCACACGCACGCACGTACACACACACACACAAACACACACAGAGACACACACACACAGACCATATTTCTTCCAGAGGCACACAACAATTTCAGTGGCATGAAATAAAGTCAGACACCAACAAACCCCTCGATCAAGCCAACGTGACACAGACACGTATACACACACACACACACACACACACTCACACGCGTGCGCACACACACCGCAGAGCCAACCAATCGATGTGCCTTCTGGGAAACACGTTGCCACACATGAATCCCCAGTAAAAAAAAAAAAGAGAGAGAGAGACAGTGTTGCGTCTGAACGCGTCTGAACGCGTTCATTGAACGAAAGTTCATGAACTCGTTCATAATTTTGGTGAACGTGAACTGAACGTACTGTGAACGCGTTCATTCAAGTGTCTGTGAATGGCACGTTCACTCTTTATAATTACGTTCAATAAGGTGCCAGATTTCTAGAGACTTCCAGGCGAAAAACACACCGTTAACAGTCCTGTATCCAGGGTTGCCCAACCAGTCAATCGCTGCATGTGCTTTCTTCTACTGTCTATGCCTGGCAAGTGTGAGAACACCGCCCTTGCTCGCAACATATTGAAAAAAAGAACTGAACTAGTTAATTTTTTGGAGCTGTGAACTTAGTTCAAAATTTTGAATTATGAACTATGAACTGAACTAGTTCATTTTAAAATTTGTGAACTATGAACTGAACTAGTTCATGTAGAAAGTGAACTTTCCCAACACTGGAGAGAGAGGAGGGGGGAAATAGGGAGCGCAGGATGGGGGCGAGAGAGACGGATGTGGGAGGAGAGGGGAGAGGTAAAGAGCGAGAGACAGACAGACTGGCGGAGACAGGCACAAAAGAAAGAGAAGAGGAGGTAGAGAGAGGAGAGAAAGACTAGACTGGAGATGGAGAGAGAAAAGAGAGCGGGACACAGAGGAGAACAGGGAAGAAAGAGAACAAATAGCAGTCAGGGAGGGAGAGATAGAGAGGACAGAGAGGAGAGAGGGATAGAGACAGAGAGAGGGGGGGGAGATAGAGAGGGAGAAAAAGAGAGGGAGATAGAGGTAGAGAAAAAGAGAGAGTGAGAGAGATATCCTCACAGTTTGCCTTTAGAGTCTGCAGGGTTCAGAGACTGACTGAGGCGCAGTGTTGTGTGTTGTGTGTTGTGTGTTGCGTGTTGTGTGTTGTGTGTTGCGTGTTGTGTGTTGCGTGTTGCGTGTTGCGTGTTGCGTGTTGTGTGAGACAGCTGTGCCTGAGCCGCGTGTCTCCCTAAAGCACCATGTCATGCAGCGGAGCTGATCAGCGCTTCACTGCTGCGCTGGAGTCAGTCTCTGTTCTGCTCCATGTGTCTCCTCCCTGATGGCTGCAGGGCTGTTCCTGACCCCTCCACTGGTCACAGTGGGGATCTCCGCTGGTCTCCATGGTGCCACTGGCTACAGGCAGCAGTGTGTCTCTCTGGTCTGCACCACTTCACCATCACCCAGAGTCAGGCCAGACGGGGTCTACATCTCTCTCTGTCTCTGTCTCTGTCTCTGTCTCTGTCTCTGTCTCTGTCTCTGTCTCTGTCTCTCTTTCTCTCTCTCTCTCATCATTCACCTGTTCATCCTTTGCTCCCAGTCGGTCTCCAACACTCTCACAGGGCCCCTGGCTGCGGTGCTGCTCTCTGCTCATGTCCACACTCCCCCTCCTTTGGAGCAGCGCTGGAGTCAGCAGCCCTCCATATCAGTGTGGCTCTCTGGTCACAGCACCGAGTCTGGAGCTGGTGAGCACTTCCCTGCCCTGGTCTACTACTCCGCCACGGCACATCTGCAGCCCCTGTGCCCCTGACTGCAGTGCTGACCTCTGACCCTTGCTCATGTCCACAGTCCCACTGGTATGGAGCAGCGCTGGGGTTAGTAACCATGGCGAGTTCACATTATAATAGGTTAACATGATAATATAATATATGAACTAATATGTTAATATTCTATTATCTCTAATAAATAGAACCTGTTTTTTCAGGACACCTGTGGTGTGGGTCTGCCTTCCTCACTCTCCTTCTCCCTCAGGACGCTCATCCTGCTTTCCCATCCTCTGTTACCTCCGAAATCTCGTATTTAACTCCCATTTTCCACATTTCAATGCCCTATGCTTCCATCTCCTCCCTCCCTGCATTTGTACCTCCCGCACACAGCTCACACAACCTGTCCAGGACAGAGGTCCCACAGTGGCCACCCAGTGGTGGAAAGGCTGTATGACACCAGAAAATGAAATTATGTCATCCATTCCAGAGGCGACTGAAGCTGCACATGTTCAGAACACAGCTGAACAGACATTTATCATTTTCTTTTAATGCAGTGTTCTTGAAGTCTTAGAAGAAGAACAGTAGCAAGGACAATCTGACTGATTTGAATTTAGAAAAGGTCCTCTGGCACTTTGCCAAGTCTGGCACTCCTCATGTGTGTGTGTGTGTGTGTGTTTGCGTGCGTGTGTGTGTGTCTGTGTGTGTGTGGTCATTTCAGTTTGGTGACATTTTGTGAATCACATAAAATATCACTCTAAATTTGCTTCTGCAAGGAGGAGCATGTTAGGGTTTATGCATATGCGCATGTGTGTTCATGAGAACTGTATTTCTGATAGTTCTGGTCTGTACAAATTAATAAAAAAACACAACTAATTGGTTCATGTATTTCTTCAAATCTAACGGTCTTTTCCTTAAAGGATTTTTAACAAGTCTCTGAATCTGTTTTGTGACCTCTGTAGCGTTTATTTTTAAAATGAACAATAGACACAAAAGAATAAATCCTTATTTGGCATCATTCGGTTTTTGTAATGCTGTTGCGGACTGGCCACATGGCATCTGGGTTGAAATTGTCATCACTGGACTCACGCAACTGTAGCGCCTCCCTGTGGTTTAACGGCGTTGGTGATCATAGACATAGGTCCTATATATGTCTATGTTGGTGATGACACCAAATGTATTCCTGCAGTGCAATTGGTTTAACCTCTGGGCTCCGTTTTACTCCAATCGCTTCAACGGGAATTTCTCACCGTCAGGGTAACCCCAGGGATTTTCTAGAGCGTAATTCCTGTACTGACAGATTATGGTATTCTCCCCAGTCTACATCTATTGTCATCTGCATACTGATGTCTAAAGCTTGTGTACCATTTACACTTCTGCATCAGGTGACTACAATAAATATGCCTATCGCCCATGACTTATGCTGTTCCACACTAATCATAGATTTATAATTTAAGTCACCAAACTCCAAGAATGCATGCCTTAATCACAACAGTACCAAGATCTTTCCGGGAACTCTTATCTTTACTCATTTAAAGACATATATTCCCTAAGAGATAAACCTCTTCATACAGGAGCAATTTATGTTTTTTATATATACACACACACCACACACAGAGGACTCAGCTGCTTTTCATACACTTACATGTTCATGATCACAGATCCAAATGACCAGACAGATGAGGCAACAGCACAAATAACCCAGACAACATGGCCATGCCACCCGCCCATAGATTACACGAAAAGGGAATAGTTGAAAATGTCAATTTTGGCATGACACACTGAGTTTCTGGAAGGAAAAACACACCCTTCATTCATGACCACTAGAGAGTGCCCTGTCCCTAGAATTGATATGATATCAGTGCTGAAAGTGTTACCACAGTGTTTAGATGTGGGGAGAAAAACACAAAGCGGCAGAGTAAAACATGCAAACATCCAACGACATCGTGACCAGATAAGGACGTACATTACTACAAACGGATAGGTCTGCATCGTCTGAGGTTGCTCCCTTCTTCTTTGGAATCTGGGCTGCCTAAAATGAGGAAAACAAACCAGCAAGAAGTTGGAAACCGTAATCCTAACGCACCAATTTAACCACTGTCAATTCACATGATCAACTGGACATACTAATGGATCAGTAACAAATCAAACAAAAAATAGCCAGGCACAGCTCCCAGATGAGACTATTAAAACAGCTATTTATATAAATTTGTAACATACTAGTAGATGAGCATTACTAGAGTGTGGGCACATGGGTTTGATTGCACAGTCACAGGGACTGGAAATAAGCTTTGATGCGCCACATTACTGTTGGCACAGGTATCTTCCCCCCACTGACTGATGCAGTGGGGGGGATTTTCAGTCTATGCCTCAAATTTATATTTACATAATATTAGTGCTAAAACAGTTACCTCAGTGTTTAGATGTGCAGTTTGTCTCTCTGACTGAAAAGCATGTCTCGAAGGCCTGCTGCACTACGCCAGTGAGGTTTGTGTGCAAACATGGCAGGGGGTCAGGCAAGGAGAGTGTGTGGGAACCAGAGGAGTAAGATTAGTTCAGTGCCACTCATATCTATGGGAACCAGAGGAGTACATTTAGTTCAGTGCCAGTTATATACAGTGGGGAAAATAAGTATTTGAACCCCTGCCGATTTCGCAAGTTTGACCACTTGCAAAGAAATGTGTGATCTATAATTGTAATAGTAGGTGTATTTTAACAGTGAGAAACAGAATATCAACAAAAAAAAACAGAAAACTGCATTTTATAACATTTATGACTTAATTTGCATTTGATGCAGAAAATAAGTATTTGAACCCCTAGCAAAACATGACTTAGTACTTGGTGGAATAACCCTTGTTGGCAAGCACAGACGTCAGACTTTTCTTGTAGTTGGTCACCAGGTTTACACACATCTCAGGAGGGATTGTGGTCCACCCCTCTTTGCAGATCCTCTCCAAATCCTTAAGGTTGCGTTTTCAATGGGAGGGAATGAGGGAATGAGGTTCAAGCCCAATATTCCACGTTACATGGCCCCATCCATAGTCCCCTCGATGCAGTGGAGTCGTCCTGTACCCTTGGCAGAGAAACAGCCCCAAAGCATAATGTTTCCATTATGTGGGGATGGTGTCATATTCAGCATTCTTCCCCCTCCAAACGCGGCAAGTCGAGTTGATGCCAAAGAGCTTGATTTTGGTCTCATCTGACCACATCCTGTCTCCCAATCCTCCTTAGAATCATTTAAGTGTTCATTGGCAAACTTCAGACGGCCCTGTACATGTGCTTCCTTGAGCAGGGGGACCTTGCGAGTGCTGCAGTACTTCAAACCATTACGGCGTAGTGTGTTGCCAATGGTTTTCTTGGTGACTGTGGTCCCAGCTGCCTTGAGATCATTCACAAGCTCCCCCTGTGTATTTCTGGGGTTATTCTGCACCTTTCGGATGATCACCGATACCGCACGAGGGGATATCTTGCACAGAGCCCCAGACCTAGAGCGATTGACAGTTGTTTGGTGTTGCTTCCATTAACGAATAATCGCACCAATAGTTGTCTGCTTCTCACCAAGCTGCTTGCCGATGGTTTTGTAACCCATTCCAGCCTTGTGCAGGTCTACAATCTTCTCTCTGACGTCCTTGGTCAACTCTTTGGTCTTGCCCATGGTGGTGAGGTTGAAAGTGTGAAGTATGATTCTTTGGACAGGTTTCTTTTATACACGTCACCAGTTGAGATCAGGTGTACCTTGTTAGGCCTAATGAGGACTAATCTGTGTGCTTCTTGGGCACATAACTGGTCATTGGGAGCCAGAATTCTTGCTGTTTGCTTGGGGGTTCAAATACTTATTTTCTGCATCAAATACAAATAAAGTCATAAATGTTATAAAATGCAGTTTTCTGGATTTGTTTGTTGATATTCTATTTCTCACTGTTAAAATACACCTACCATTACAATTATAGATCACACATTTCTTTGCAAGTGGCCAAACTTGCGAAATCGGCAGGGGTTCAAATACTTATTTTCCCCACTGTATATGGGAACCAGTTCAGGTCCATTCATACAAGTGTTTGAGGAGTCAAATTATTTCAGTGCCGTGCATATGAGCCGCCAGCTCCTATGCATTGGTGACACCACACCACACCACGCACACGCACACACTCAATCCTATCCAATCAGTGCACATTATTGTATAACGAGCTCCCAAGCCCCTCCAGTGGTGAGAGGGAGGATTCTCCTGAGCACCATCACTTCTGATGATATGCTGCACTTACAGGCCTGCTGTGGGCCCTACTCCAGACCCTTATAGCTCCTCAGACCCCAACCCATCACACTCCTCCCCCCACAGGGCCCTACTCTAGACTCTGTCTCTCACTCTGTCTGTCTCTCACTCTGTCTGTCTGTCTGTCTGTCTGTCCGTATGTCCGACCGTCCGTATGTATGTCTGTCCGTCCCAGACTCAGAGATGATTCTGATCACCACAACACCTTCAGTGGCTTTCTTATCTTTCCTCCCAGAGAGGATACATTGACTAATTACAATGAGGAACTAAAGATCAAGACCCACAAAATCAGCTCTGTCATATGAACACAAAGGACATATATCTTACAAAAGAGCCAACTGAGTCTTATAAAGAGGGTGTCTACACACTGGACCTCAGAAACCACTGCTAAACCTACTACTGTGTGTGTCAGAGAGGGAGTGATGTTAAAGATGAGGGCTGTCATCACACTGCTGGTGTGGATCTCAGACTCGGAGCACCCAGACTGAAGTTCACACAGAGAGCCAGAGCATTGGGGCTGCTGCTGCTGCTGCTGAAGTCTCCACCCAGCTGGACGTCTCTGCTGAGCTCAGGGAACTCAGAGCCATGGTGCTGGAGCTGAGAGGGCAGCTGACTGTCACCCAAAATGAACTACAGAACACCAGGACTCTGCTGAACAAAATGCTCATCGTGAACTACACTCTCCCAAATGATTACAAAATATACTTAGAATGGATTCTTCATGTGTTTTTTTCCTCCATGTAAAGCAATATAATTACATCTCTTCTTTGAACAAAGAACACAAATGGTGTGCAGTACACATGCTTTAAAAAAGGGAAGCTTTGTTTGCATTGTTTGCTTCTTCCTTCTCACTCATTTAAATGAAGAATCTGTAGACACGCAAGCAGGCTCCCAGTCAGAGCAGCCAGTACTGTCCAAACAAGTTGGAAGGTGAAAATCTTTAAGAAATTCAAGTTTACCTCGGACTCCAGAGTTGTGTATAAGTATCTCTTTATTCAATATGCATATCGGGCTCACTCGTGCCTTAGCAGACTAGACAGAAGTCCATGTGCGCGACTAAGGAAACACCCTCACAATTAGTGCTTAGCTCTTCAACAGGTGGAGCTCCAGGAAGTCACACACCGCACTCCACTCCTTGAATTCTTTCAATTTCCAGCACACTCTTTCCCCCCTCATCACTCAGCAGGGCCATGGCGACCGGGGTGTGTGATTTACGGGAGCACAGGGTTGACCTCACATCATTCACCTCACATCACACACACACACACACACACACAGGGTTGACTTCAATCACCTCACAGTAAACACACGCCAAGTTTGTCTCTCTGCCTGAAAAGCATCTTGAAGGCCCGCTGCACTACGCCAGTGAGGTTTGTGTGCAAACATGGCAGAGGGTCAGGCAAGGAGAGTGTGTGGGAACCAGAGGAGTAAGATTAGTTCAGTGCCAGTTTTATATATGGGAACCAGAGGAGTAAGATTAGTTCAGTGCCAGTTTTATATATGGGAACCAGTTCAGTTCCGTTCATACAAGTGTTTGAGTCAAATTATTTCAGTGCCATTCATATGAGCCGTCACCTCCTATGCATTGGTGACACCACACACACGCACCCCCCCCCCACACACACACACACACACACACACACACACACACACACACAGTGTCCACCAATGTCTCTGCTGTTGGGTCTGTGGCAGCGCTCTGTGAGACGAGGCTCTCTGTGGTGTCTGGGGTCATAGTGAGGACTGGATGAATCCTACTCTCTCTCTCTCCTGCATCTCTCTCTCTTTCTCTCTCTTTCTCTCCTGCATCTCTCTCTCTCTCTCTCTCTTTCTCTCCTGCATCTCTCTCTCTCTCTCTCTCTCTCTCCACAAACTCACACACTGTATGCTGTTCTGTCTGTAAGTTCTGTAGCTTAACTGTCCGTCTCTCTGTCTCTCTGTCTCTCTCCCTCTCTCTCTCTCTCTCTCTCTCTCTGACTCTGTCTGTCCGTCTGCCCGTCTCTCTCTGTCTCTCTCTCTCTCTCTCTCTCCACAAACTCACACACTGTATGCTGTCCTGTCTGTAGGATCTGTAGCTTAACTGGTTCCCTCTCTCTCTCACTCTGTCTGTCCGTCGGTCTCTCTCTCTCTCTCTCTCTCTCTCTCTCTCTCACTCTGTCTGTCCGTCGGTCTCTCTCTCTCTCTCTCTCACTCTCTCACTCTGTCTGTCCGTCGGTCTCTCTCTCTCTCTCTCTCTCTCTCACTCTGTCTGTCCGTCGGTCTCTCTCTCTCTCACTCTGTCTGTCTGTCCGTCAGTCTCTCTCTCTCTCTCTCTCTCTCTCTCTCTCACTCTGTCTGTCCGTCGGTCTCTCTCTCTCTCTCTCTCTCTCTCTCTCTCACTCTGTCTGTCTGTCTCTCACTCAGCCTTCAGCCTTTCAGCCACAGAATCCAGGGCTCTCTTCCTCTCTCTCTCTCTCTCTCTCTCTCTCACAAACACATACACAATCTCTTTCTCTCTCCCTCACACACACACAAACACAAACACACACACCCTGTCTCTCACACAAACACATACACTATCTCTTTCTCTCTCCTGCATCTCCCCACACACTTACACACACACACACACACACACAAACACACACATAAAACACACACACCCTCTCTCTCACACAAACACATACACTATCTCTTTCTCTCTCCCTCACACACACACACACACAAACACACACACACAAACACACACATAAAACACACACACCCTCTCTCTTACACAAACACATACACTAACTCTTTGTCTCTGTCTCAAACACCCAAACACACAAAAATGTATCCAAGAATGACAGAGAGCCAGAGCTGCTGCAGTCTCTACCCAGCTGGACGTCTCTGCTGAGCTCAGGGAACTCAGAGCCATGGTGCTGGAGCTGAGAGGGCAGCTGACTGTCACCCAGAATGAACTACAGAACACCAGGACTCTGCTGAACCAAATGCTCATCGTGAACTACACTCTCCCAAATGATTACAAAATATACTTAGAATGGATTCTTCATGTGTTTTTTTCACTCCATGCTAAGCAGTATAATTACACCTCGTCTTTAAACAAAGAACACAAATATTAGTGTGCAGTACACATGCTTTAAAAAAGGGCAGCTTTGTTTGCTTTGTTTGCTTCTTCCTTCTCACTCATTTAAATGAAGAATCTGTAGACACGCAAGCAGGCTCCCAGTCAGAGCAGCCAGTACTGTCCAAACAAGTTGGAAGGTGAAAACCTTTAAAAAACTAAAGTTTACCTCGGACTCCAGAGTTGTGTATAAGTATCACTTTATTCAATATGCATATCGGGCTCACTCGTGTCTTGGCAGACAAGACAGAAGAAAAGTTGAAAACATCACACCAGGATCATATAGGTTGAAGTTGGCGTTCTCTGACACCAAAGCACTATGTCAGCAGAGATAATCACATGGTGGGTTCCCACGTCCGAGGTCATCTTACTACGCTTTTTGCAAACATTTGGGTGCACATGTTCCAGATGTAGGAAAGAAGAACACGTAGTCTTTCTTTCCAGCCTCTGCTTACATACACCAAAGTTTTAATCCCACATATAAAGCCAGAAAGGTATGTGATTACCACACATACATGATTATAGTTAGAGTTTTACATTTCTCTATCATGAGTCCTTTCAGTGAACACAGTGCAGTCTCAGTCATGCTAACCCACATAAGACACATAGTATGACTGCATTAGCAAGTATATTCATGGTGTACCAGTGACACAATAACGAAAACACCCATGATACCACACACACACACACACACACACACACACACACACACACACACACACACACACACACACACACACACACACACACACACACACACACACACACACACACACACACACACCACACACACAGTTCTTCATGATCATGCTCAAATAAAGCAGTTTTAAAATGTAATCCTCATGTGTCATCATTGGAAATATTGAGGAATGCTTAACATAGATATCAACATGTCAACACAGATTCATATTTATTGAGTTTTTTTCCTGTCTTTAATCAAGAGTGTGGAGCCGAGAGAGAAAAGATGCAGCCAATGAGAAGGGAAAAAAGGAGAGAGAGAGAGAATGTGTGTGTGTGTGTGTGTGTGTGTGTGTGTGTGTGTGTGTGTGTGTGTGTGTGTGTGTGTGTGTGTGTGTGTGTGTGTGTGTGGTATCATGGGTGTTTTCGTCACTCCATGCAATGCAATATTATTGCACCTCTTCTTTAAACAAAGAACACAAATATTTGTGTGCAGTACACATGCTTTAAAAAAGGGCAACATTGTTTGCTTTGTAGCAGTTCCGTATTTGCGAGTAGCAATGGTCAAGAGGGAGTAACTGAGGCATATAAAAGAGGTTGTCTGAGGAGTGAGACTAACAACCATCTACAACTACTACTACTGCTACTACTACTGCTTCTACTACTGCTACTACAAAACTACTTTGCGAGGGAGTGATGTTAAAGATGAGGGCTGCCATTACACTGCTGGTGCTGCTGATCTCCATGTGTGGATCTCAGACTCGGAGCACCCAGACTGATCTTCACACAGAGAGCCAGAGCACTGGGGCTGCTGCTGCTGCTGCTGCTGCTGCTGCTGCTGCTGAAGTCTCTACCCAGCTGGACGTCTCTGCTGAGCTCAGGGAACTCAGAGCCATGGTAGGGGAGCTGAGGGTGACTCTGACCTTCACTCCTGATGAGCAACAGAACACCAAATATCTGCTGAACAAAATAGTGGGTGAAAATGATGCAGTGAAACAAAGACTGGTAGCCAGTGAGACTAAAGTGGAGGCTCTGGAAAGGGTGAATTTAGCACAAGAGGCAGAGATGACAGCTGTGAAGACTGAAGTGATGAACCTGACCAAAGAACATACAGCACAAGAGGCAAAGCTGACAGCAGTGAAGACCAGACTGGCTGCAAGTGAAACTGAAGTGGTGAATCTGAGGAATGATCTGAGGTCAGTTACTGAGAGAGTGGCAGCCACTGAGACTGACATGGAGCACATGAAGAATGGCACTGCAGCACAACACACAGACCTGACCACTGTGAAGACTGAAGTGATGAACCTGACCAAAGAACATACAGCACAAGAGGCAGAGCTGACAGCAGTGAAGACCAGACTGGCAGCAACTGAGACTGAAGTAGTCAATCTGGAGAAAGAGATCACAGAGAAACCCAAGGTGGCATTCTCAGCAGGTCTGACTAACTCAGGATACATAGAGGCGCTTGGGAATACTGATCTGAACTTGGTCTTCACTAAAATCATCACCAATGTTGGACAGGCCTACAGCAAGACGACAGGCTTCTTCACAGCTCCAGTAAAAGGAGTCTACTACTTCAGATTCACAGTCATGGATATACTATCCTCACGCTATATGAACATCAGGATGTTAAAGAATGGAGAGCAGGTCATGTGGTTGAGTGAGTTTGATACCGATGGGCATGAAACCTATCTCTCAAGTGGTGTGACTCTGCAGCTGGAAGTGGGAGATGTAGTTAACATGCGTCTCCCTGCAAGCTACAAGCTCTTTGATAATTCTGATAACCGCAGCACCTTCAGTGGCTTCCTGCTCTTTCCTCTTTGAAGGGAACACACTGCTCAACTGCTCATGTTGTCAAATGATAAATAATATGCTTCATGATCATGTTCAAATAAAGCACTTTTAAAATGTAATCCTTCTGTGTCATCATTGGAATTATTGAGCAATGCTGATAAAGCACATTTATTAAGTTTTTTTGTTTAATCAAGAGTGTGGAACCAAGAGAGAACAAATGCAACAAATGAAAAGGAGAGAGAGAGAAAGTGTGTGTGTGCGTGTGTGTGTGTGTGTGGTTAGTCAAAGTTAAGGCTGCACCCCGCGCTTCGCCTCCACCCCAACCCTTCTGCATGTGTAGGTGTGTCTCCTCAGGTGTGTGTGTGTTTAGGTGTGTGTCTTCTGCGTGTGTAGGTGTGTGTCTCCTCAGTTGTGTGTATGTGTTTGCACCTGTTTGTCTTTCTTTAGGCCAGTGTATGTATCTGAAGGGGTGTGTGTGTGTGTGTGTGCGTGGCCAGACTCAGAGCTTTGCTGCAGTCTCTACCCTCTCAGTTCCTGTGGCACTTTGCCAGGTCTGGCACTCCTCCTGTGTGTGTGTGTGTGTGTGTGTGTGTGTGTGTGTGTCTGTGTTTTAACGTGTGCAGACATCCGTGTCTGTGTCTTTTTGTGTTTGAATTTGTATGGAGGTGGGTTCCTGTGTGTGTGTGTGTGTGTGTGTGTGTGTGTGTGTGTGTGTCTCTCTCTGTGTGTGGTTGGAATACACATACAAATGGATGGCAAGGACAGGGCCCAAGCATGTGGTTACAGAGGGCAAGCGTGAATAGGAAGCAAGGATCATCTTTGTGTGTGTGTGTGAGTGTGTGCGTGGAGGGCGTCTGTAAAAATAGGGCAAGAGAATATTTAGTGTGTGTGTTTTGAAGCGAACATGTGTGAATGTGGAACAACTATATGTGCAGCTAGATGATGGACAGACACGTCTACTTGAGTTTGTGTGTGTGTGTATGTGTGTGTGTGTGAGAGTTTGAGAGTGTGTGTGTGTGTGTGTGTGTGTGTGTGTGTGTTGTTCCTCCCCCAGACATTCTCTCTGTTCTCTTTTCTTCTCTCCTGGCCCAGTTCTAGCACCATGTCATCAGGATAATTACAGTCATTCTCTCTCTCTCTCTCCTCTCTCTTTGTCTCTCCCTCTATCTCTCTCTCTCTACCTCCCTCCCTTCCCCCTCCCCTTAGAACAAAGGATCAGGATTACACAACCAGACACGTTTAATGACTACCTTATAAGCAACTCCACTGTCTGGGTAGATATAGTAGTACGTCTATATAATGTGTGTAGGTTTATAGTGTAACTTTAGTTTCAGTTACTAGTAATGGGAATATCACAGTTTACATTTTGCACATTCTGGGCTGGGACAGCAATTGTGTTTGTAATGGTAAGTTCCACAAGGTGGCAGTGTTCTCACTGCCGGTTTGAGTGCAAATTATTACTTTGTAAACATTTAAGGGTTCCAAAAATTGCACCATAGCCCAGGCATTGCTGCCTAGGTGATGCGCATGTGTTGTTGTCATGGCGTCAGCAGAGATGCTCTCACTAGACGTTCACTGAGCAGCTCTCACACCCCATGACAAAGATGGTTGCCATGGTGATGTCTCCACGGAGGCATGGTTCACTGGTGCTAGTTTTCTTCATGACGGTGATGTCCTTGTTTCCTCTTTGAGGGAAGTTCAACGTTGTTTATCTAAAGCTGGACTCATTTCTTCATGTGTAGTAGGGTTCAAATGGGGATTGGATGATCACTGTGCCCGTACAAAAAAAAGAGTTTAGATAGAAAAGTGTTCCATTACCCATAATCCTGTGCAGAGTCCATTTGCATTTGATGTGAAACCACAGAGCCGGACATTGAGGTCAGATGATGTAATGCTGGATCCCTGTTTATGCATGTGGAGAAAGTGTCATGTTTGAAGTTTGATTGATTGGATTTACATTTTTATTCTCTTTTTCTTCTTTTTCTACCAGTCGGCTTTGCTGGGAATGGACATCCTCTCTGCCTTAGTGACCAGACTGCAGGACCGCTTCAGAAGTCAAATCGGAACAGGTGAGCAAACAAACAAACAAACAAACAAACAAGCAGAAAATTAAGAATAAAAACACTTATCAGTCCTTTGATGGTACTTTCAGCTTTAGCGTGTGTTTGCGTTTGAGGTTTAGTTAGTCATATTGAATCTAACCCTTTAGACACACCTAGGTGGGGCATCAGCCCTTTAGACACATCTAGGTGGGGCATCATGTCTGTCAGCTCATGGCTCATACCTGGAGGGTGTCTCAGCAGTCAGACCTGAGGAGTTTCTGCCATGACTGCACTAAGGCCCCATGCAGACGGACTCTAGTTTGCCTGAACCCGGGTTCATTTTTCACACCTATTTCACACCTACCCACTTTTTACATCGCGTGCACATGAACCCAGTGAATCCGATTGACTCAGCTGTAGTACATCCCCCACGCCTGTTGGTGGCGCTTTGGTGCTACAGACAACTGAAGAAAACGGAGAAGAAGACAGGAGCATGCTATCAAAGTAACATATGACAGTAGTTGAGCTCCAACTAGCAACGTTTAGCTTAGCCGCATAGCCTACATTTAATCTGCACAGTAACACATTATGGTGGTTTATAAAATCAGTGGTAAGAGCAGACTATAGGTTAAGCGAAAAATAATTATATTTGTTATTGATAATAAAGAGTTTAGAACAGTGCAACAAAGCAATGTGCAACATGACATGTCTGAGTTGTTTAAATGCCTGTGCTTTATGGAGATGCTGAGCTTGAGCAGGAGAGACCACAATGCAAGTGCTGTGGATCCTGAATGGTTTACAATTGCTTCCAATTTCATGGTTTTATTACTAACAACAAATGTAGGCTATTGTTGAGGGCTTTGTCCTTCACGTACTGTAGGCTACCTCTGAAGTAACGTTAACGCTAGCTAGTAGCTATCGCTATCGTTGTCTGACAGGACTAAAGCTAACGTAACATTCATCTGTTTTGAAACTTCCGTCTATAATAAAAAATCTGTTCACGTCAGATTTGCTCATATAGGCTATTGCTGACACTTTTAAAAACTGTTTTTTGAAAAATGGTCTGATGCAAATAGATTAAACAGTGATAGATTAAAGTGTGGCTTGTTAATGTCATCCCTTTCCTAACAACAGATAGATAGATACATTTGTATTAATCCCGTTAGGGAAATTCACGTGGAAAAGGAGCAAGGTAATAGGAAGAATATTTTTTTTTAAACTGGAGAGCTGTTATAACTGGCTGCCAAACTCACTGCGCCATGGCAAACTATTCAGTTATTAAATAATGCCGGTTGTGTCCGTTGTTCTGGCTGGTCTAATGATGCGATCACGTGGGGCAATCCGATTAGGTATGCGGATAGCGTGCAGACGAACACCAACAGCAATCGGATTTCGAGGTTACTCACTTTGGACCCCCGATTCGAGGGAGTGCGGATACAGTGTGCGGATACAGTGCGTTCGTCTGCACGATAGGGCTATCCGGAGACGGGGTTCACCGGGTTCAGACAAACTAGAGTCCGTCTGCATTGGGCCTAAACTGGGTCAAATCAGGGACAACATGTAGTTTTCTTTAAAGGGTATGTTTCCATGTAGTTTTTTTAAAGGGTAGGTTTCCTGGTTGTACCTGCTTGTTTGGCTGAATGAGAAATCTTACTCAGTGAAATGGCCCCGCCCGCCCGTGCCTACTGTCACCCATGGAGGGTGTTTCCCAAAGCAGACACGACGAGCGCCTGCCGTGATCAAACAAAACTGCCTCAAGTCAGAGACACAATTTTGTTTTGAAGCCGGTTTTAGTAGGTTTACAGTAATTAATATCTGATTTTAATGTCTGGTTACCTGGCTAACTGAGAAATTCTGCTTTATGACACGCCCACCACTCACCCACACGGACGGACTGTGGCCTTATGGGTAACCCTGCCAGTGTTCTTGTGTTCTGATGGGCTTCTGTTTTGTGCGTTCGGTTCTGCAGTTCTGCCCAGTCTAATGGACCGCCTGGGGGACGCCAGAGACCAGGTCCGAGACCAGGACCAGACCTTACTCATCAAGATCATGGACCAGGCGGCCATCCCACAGGTGAGGGTGTGCACACACTCACACTCACACACACACTGCTCGGACCCGCTGTGCTGATGTGTGTGTGCTTTCAGTACGTGTGGGACCGGATGCTAGGGGGCTTCAAGCACAAGAACAACCGGACGCGAGAGGGAGTGTGTCTGTGCCTCATCGCCACCCTCAACGCGTGAGTGTCTCTCAACCACTCCCCCAACGTCACCCGCAGCCAATCAGAGGGCTTTCTGATCGAGAGGCACTACCTTACCTCTCCTCACCCCAGAACCTTACCTCTCCTCACCCCAGAACCTTACCTCTCCTCACCTCAGAACCTTACCTCTCCTCACCCGCTTCTCACCTCTCCTCACCCCAGAACCTTACCTCTCCAGATTTAGACACATGTTACATTTTTACATTTAGTCATTTAGCAGACGCTTTTATCCAAAGTGACTTACATATGTGCGACTCACAATGTATACACATTTTACATTTACACTGATGGCACACTGCACATCAGGAGCAATTAGGGGTTCAGTGCCTTGCTCAAGGACACTTCGACAGGGAATCGAACTAGCAACCTTCTGATTACTAAACGACTTCTTTACCTCCTGTACCACTGCCGCTCCACTGTACCTCCTCAGAACCTTACCTCTCCAGATTTAGAGTCCTTCAGAACCTTACCTCTCCAGATTTAGACACATGTACCTCCTTCAGAACCTTACCTCTCCAGATTTAGACACATGTACCTCCTTCAGAACCTCACCTCTCCAGATTTAGACACATGTACCTCAGAACCTTACCTCTCCAGATTTATACACATGTACCTCAGAACCTTACCTCTCCAGATTTATACACATGTACCTCAGAACCTTACCTCTCCAGATTTAGAGTCCTTTAGAACCTTACCTCTCCAGATTTAGACATATTTAGAGTCCTTCAGAACCTTACCTCTCCAGATTTAGACACATGTACCTCAGAACCTTACCTCACCTTAGCCTCACCCCCAGCCAATCAGGGGCCTTTCTGATGGAGAAGGAGTACCTTACCTTATCACACCTGACCTTACCGCTCCAGATTTAGACACATGTACCTCCTCAGAACCTTACCTCTCCAGATTTAGACACATGTACCTCAGAACCTTACCTCTCCAGATTTAGACACATTTAGAGTCCTTCAGAACCTTACCTCTCCAGATTTAGACACATGTACCTCAGAACCTTACCTCTCCAGATTTAGACACATTTAGAGTCCTTCAGAACCTTACCTCTCCAGATTTAGACACATGTACCTCCTCAGAACCTTACCTCTCCAGATTTAGACACATTTAGAGTCCTTCAGAACCTTACCTCTCCAGATTTAGACACATGTACCTCCTCAGAACCTCACCTCTCCAGATTTAGACACATTTAGAGTCCTTCAGAACCTTACCTCTCCAGATTTAGACATATTTAGAGTCCTTCAGAACCTTGCTTTAGTGCAGGCAGTTACCCATCATGCAACTGGAGTATAGGAGTGTCTGATGACTGTTGGCATTTATTTTTTTCATTCAGTTTTTTGGGGGTTGCATGTGGTCCACCGTGAGGAAAGTACGGCAGATTCAGTCTTAAAGTAAACAAAAAAAGAAGAGGAAGGAAGACAAGAAAGTTTTGTTGGTTCTATTTGTAAAGGTTTTAAAACTGCAAGTGTAGTGTATGAGTGAGCCAGTAGATGGCCAAGTGAATGTTCTCTGTTCATTGTGTGAAGAGATATTTCGTTTTATACATACTTTGTGAGAATAGATATTTAGGTTTATACTTTGCAAGTTTTTTTCTCATGACTGGATTGTTTGTACATTTGAGGCGTAAAATGAGTCCCACCATTTATTGTAACAGTCAAGAATATGAATTGTATTGTATATTCTGATGCACCTCTGTCTGGTGATGTTTGTGTGAGCTGATGGGCATTGTTTGCCTCCTGACCCCCCCTCACTCTCCCAGGCCCCTCTCCCTTCTCCTGGGCACAGGTCATTCTGGGGTCAGGCCCCTCTCCCTTCTCCTGGGCACAGGTCATTCTGGGGTCATGCCCCTCTCCCTTCTCCTGGGCAGAGGTCATTCTGGGGTCATGCCCCTCTCCCTTCTCCTGGGCAGAGGTCATTCTGGGGTCATGCCCCTCTCCCTTCTCCTGGGACCAGGTCATTCCGGGGTCACACCTGGCCACATGTTAGGGGTGAAATCTATTTAGTGAGTAGATGGCGTCAGCACATTGGGGGTTGATATCATTGTAATGGCCCGTGTGAGGAGTAGGCCTATAAGGGTCACAGTTTTAGAACAATAAGGTGGATCTCTATAAGGTCTCCAGAAACATGCGGAAATGTCCTTTATAAGGTCTCCATTCCAGTGACACTCCCACCTGGGGTCAAAACATGTCCTACCCCATGCCACTCGGATAAGGAGATGCCCCCCCCTATAGGTCAAAGGTCCTTAGATGTGTAAATAGGGTTATTTATGCACATTTGCAATGTGTGAATTGTGTGAACGCCTGTAAGTGGCTCCTTTTGTGAACTCAGATACAGTAAATCCTTGTAGTAAATTCTAAGAGAGACATAACATTATTAACTATCACTCTGGTAATATCTAGCCACGACTGTAACAGCGGTGGTGAACAAATACCTGGAGTCAGATTGGTCAAGAGATCAAGTTTCAACCATCTAAGCAGTCTCACCTGGGCACCGGATAAGACAGTTCATACATTGAACCTTTGGCCGTTAGTCTGGTCTCCACACCTGGGCCAACAGCGGCTCCCTCCACAATATAACAGATGGATTTTTTAAATATATAAATTACTGTATTACTTTTTGGTCAGAAAGTCCTGTCTGAGGCATGGGAAGATATTTTAATGGGTTTACTCACAGTAGACAACAGATCTGTGTAGTTTAGGTAAACTACATGAAAGTACATCAATGATACCTACAGTAGGATGCAAGTTAGATGATCAGTTCATACTGGAAAAAGGGAAAAGGTGCCGCCGTTTGCTGTTGTTGTTTAATATGATGCTCTATTTTTGTATGCTAAAGACACCTATTCTCACACAAATGCTGCCGTTATGCCATTAGGCATGAGCTCTGTGTTTCTATCTGTCGTTGCCAGGCATGCACAGGTCAATATATGTCCTATATTTTGTCTTCATTTAAAGTCTGTGCTATCACAGTTCAACTATGCATAGGTGGAACACACATTATGTCAGAGCTCCAATGCAGGAATCATGTTAAGACCTTTAGGTATTGATACAGAAGCGTCACAATCATCCATTTACATTTAGTCATTTAGCAGACGCTTTTATCCAAAGCGACTTACATATGTGCGACTTACAATGTATACACATTTTACATTTTTACATTTACACTGATGGCACACTGCACATCAGGAGCAATTAGGGGTTCAGTGTCTTGCTCAAGGACGCTTCGACAGGGAATCGAACTAGCAACCTTCTGATTACTACACGACTGCTCTACCACTGTACCACTGTCGCCCCATCATCCATGGTATCTCCTTCCTCTGTTTTGAAGTGTATTACTGTTCAGACCCAGCAATGACTCACCAGTTACAGTGAGCTCATACATCACTTTGTTGTCATTATTTTATTTATTTGAAAATGCATAAAAGCCACTCCAATTTGATTTGAGATCTGAGATGGTTAGAGACAACGTTTGCTTGTCAAACTCCGTCATCCCAATGTGCAATGATTGTGTTATTGCGCGCCCACTGAATGACCTCCTCGTGTACATTTGGTCCTTCTGCTTGAAGAGTGATGGATTGTCCTGTCATTCCACACACAGGAACAGCATCTGTAGAATGAGTGAAATTGAAGATGATTCATTACATAAAGAATATAGATGAATACCCTGTTAAGATCCCTGCGATCTAAGAGACATTTTTCATATTGATCGCTGCTGTGTTTTGTTATGCCACGGGTTTCCCCCCGTTTGTTTGATTCGCCATGTGTTTGTTTTGTTTCTGTGATCAGGCCATGTGCGTTCTGTTATTGTCCAGAGACTCCGCCCTCTGCTTTTTCCCCGGCCTATGCATCTGTTCACCATTATCTGTTTTACCTGAATTGTTTTCACCTGTATATATCATCTGTTCCCCATCTTATCTTTGATGTGTTGCCTGATTTGTTTCTCCTGTGCCTTGTTAATTCCCCTTGTTGGTTTCACCTGTGTAAATTATCTGTTCCCCCTTCTATATATTGACCTGTGCTTCTGTAGTTCACTGTCGGATCGTAATTCTTTATCTGTGCGAATCTATGTCTGAATCCTGCATTTTTTCCGAGTAGCCTACCTGGTATTGTATAAGAATTTCTGTTTTTGATCTCACCATTTGTGTTGTATATGCTTGAATAAGACAAAGTATTCTTATTTTAGCAGAAAGTTTAGTTAGATTATTTTGTTGTTTTGCCTTGCAGACTTCTTACTATCTCTACAGAAGGCAAGCATAGATGTAGCTGTTCCTGAAGAGTTGTTTCCACTATTACAGTACTGCTCTATATGTAAGTCATAGGCTATCAGTGAAAGACAGTGATTGAAGAATGCAATTACAGTAAATGTACCCACTCAATAGTGACATCTATTGTGAGAAGCAAACTAACATATGGACACTGTCTTCAGATACTTGGCTTGGATTGAGGTATTTCCAAGATGCAATGCAAAGGAGAATGTTACCGTAAATGTGAAGTTCAAACATGTAAAAGTTTGACACCAAATACAGAGGACAGAATGGACCAGCATTAGGGCTACAGTAGAATTCTAGTGGTATTACAGTACTTTCGTAGACTGTATCTTGTGTTGATGTATGTAAATATTAGAAATACTACAGTAAATACTTAGCATATTTATGCCTTTTTGTTGTCCTGTAGTAAGCCTATATAGTGCAGTAACACGTGCAATTTTAGCATATGACTGTAATGACACATATTGCAGCATTTTAGAATTGTTTGTTCACTGTAATATAGCAATATTTACTGTAGTCCAAAGAAATGTTTGCCTTTGTGGGTTTTTTCTCCTTTTTGCAATGCAAACCTACAGTAATTTATGCCAATCTAGAGGATACAGCAACATGTTATATATGCAATTGGCAATGCTTCAAGTTGTTAGTGTTTTTTAGGTCATTGTACTCTGAGAGAACATTTTCTAGAGTTACGGCAGCATGACTCACTTTTGGGTGAAGTATGAAGTGTTTTGGTGGTTGTAGTGCATTTTGCACCAAAGGTTAACTGATATGCTGAGGTGTGTGTCTGTTAAGCCCACTGTGTGAAGAGTTTTGGAAAAAGTGTACATGGTATTGACAGAAGTTTAAAAGTGATCGAAAAAAACTGTAATGTGTGTCTTCCAGGAGAACGTCCTAAAACTTCTTCGACCATAGAAAAATCTCTCAGTAGGTGAGGCCATGATTAAATTTGACGCCATGTTACTTTGGAAACAGTATATGCCTAAGAAACATGTCAGATGGGGTATTAAGATCTGGTGTCTCTGTGACTCCCTGAAAGGATACTGTTTAGCATTCAATGTATAAACAGGCAATGAGGGGTGTGTGGCAGATGATATTTGGTTTGGGATAGAGGGTAGTAATGGATCTTATGTCAGACTACCTATACAAACACCACCACTTGTATGCGAACAACTTTTGTCCTTCAATTCCTTTAGTGAGAAACCTACTCTGTCCTACTGAAGCTTCCTTACGCTCATCAGGCCTCTCGCTGTTCCTCTCCCCCATGTCCTCACTCCTCTCTGCTGCCACAGCACCCTCACTCACTTCACTACTCTCAGATGAGCTGGAACACCCGACATCCTGACGCATAAAAGAAAAAACTATCCCATTATTGTAAGCCATCACAGTGGAAGCCATTAGTGTTTCCTCCATTTTTATGTCAATTGTTTTCTGTCACATCATCAGCTCAATATCCCAGTGTGAACTACATACGGACTAGCTACTGCACATCTACTATACATTTTATGTAGTATTGATGTCCTATGCTATGATCCTATATGAGCACTGATTTCATTGTGATTGGCTTTCTACAGCTTAAAAGCTGTACCAGCTTACAATTGAACATCACAACATATTACTAGCTGGTTGTCGAATAATCTGCTGAATGCCTTTCCAATATGAGGTTTTAAATATATTATAAACGGTTATCTTGCTATTGATTGTCTTTAGCTACTTTTGTTACCATGAGCTTACAGCTCAAAAAAGAATGGAGGTATTTGAATAACTAGTAGAGACGAACGAAGAATAATTAGAAGTGAGAATAAAAAAAAGTGACCAATTTTCACAATTTTCTTTTTTACTATACATGTTATTTATCTAAATCTGATCAGTTTAGTAAGTAATGAGGCTGATGCAGTCACTAGCTAGCTATCAACCAACTCCTGACTGGCTCGAACTCCTCAGACTTACGTTACCTCAGTCAATGTAGATAGCTAGCAAAATAGCTGGAAAATTAGTCATGAAAATTGAGATGACGATCCAAATTTTAAAATACATTTTCTTCTGACAAACAGAAAACACAGCCGATTACCCATGTCGTCGTTATTTGTGCACAAAATAGCTCTCACCCACAGACGCAGATGCTTGCCTCGTAGGTCGCGAAAGTCACGAATTGACCGTCATTTCCACAAGTGAGGTAACGTGAAAATTAGCTTTATTGAACGTCTCTCAAAGACCAATAATTAAATGTTACATATCTCTGCAAATAAAAGTGTCATGGGTTTACAATCCATTCAAATTTCATTGATCTAGCTATGTCTTATCAATTTGGAGAACGATGAGGCTGGTGCTAGTTGTAAACCAACACTTCTCAGTGACCGCCATACGAAGACGTTACTGGAGAGTTAGCTAGTCAGAAAAAAACAGGAGGATACTAATATTACTATTTTTAATACGTTTTTTTATTTAGATTTTTCAAACATGGTCGTCACTGTCATACAAACGTGATGAGTCGTCGTCTTTGGTGCACAAAAATACGGTCTCATCCAGTGAGAACAGATGCAGACGTCTCTGATTGCTAGCCTTTACGGCAAAAGACACTGTAATCCTCAGGCCATCTGTCAGTAGCGAAGTTTAGTTAACAAATACTTCAGAAAAGTCAATGACAGCATACCCAGTTTCCGGTTTCAAAATAAAAGTAAGATGTGCATGTATCCACTAGCGGAGTATTATTTCATGAATTAATGTTGTAGTATAAAAACTGTGTCTTTAAAAGTTGCGGCCGGCCGCGGCCGCTATGGTGAAATTCTAACATGCCGTCGGCGGCCGCTATGGTGATTAGAGGGTTAAAGGTGGGATCTGTCTTGTCCTCTTGCTGTCCGTTCTGCTAAGACCGAGTCATGCAAAATTCCAGCCAATCAACTCAATGCCACAGGACCACGCAAAGGGGGCTGTCATTTGATTGGCTATTGAGCACAAATATCAACAACTTTTCGCCAGAATCGCAGACTAACATTTAATGCTATATATTTGAGACTTTATTTGAGTGTCTAATGAAATAATTATAATGTCAAACATAGAATTTGATCTATCGTATATTCTAGCGGTAGCCTTATTACCGCTGCAAACCCTCGGAACCCCTCAGTCACGGGCTAGTTGTGATTCAAGTTTTGGGGAACACGTTCTTCCTACCCAGTGTTGCAGTACGGACCACAATATTGAGAGCGCAAAGATGGCGACGTCCCTCCTAAGAATAGGACGACTTGGGTCGCTCAAGGTAACTCATTTACGGTTGAAAGATAATCGAGGTGTCTTGTCATTGTGTTGCAGAACTGTATTACCATGTGTAATTGTCATCCATATTCAGCGAAAAATGTCATTAACGTGTCCGTAGTTACTTTGTCCTCTAGACATTCCTCTGAGGCTAGTTCGCTATGATAGCTAGCTAGTAAGCTGACATTAGCACCTAGTCCTCCTAATAAACGCGTCCACGGTTCACCTTCACATTTTTTCTCCGTGAATAAGACTTAAGATTTCCAATAGAGGACGGTTACTCCGTAGGCACGCCTGTCCATTTACTGCATGAAGTGGTCACTTAATATAATGGCATCTAATGCGAGTTTGAATTGGTGCTTGTTGCATAGCGACCATTAACTTCATGCAAACCAACGAATTACAGTATCACAGTACCCTAACTCTAATGCTGTACAGTATCACAGTATCCCTAACTCTTTTGCTGTATAATATCACAGTACCCTAACTCTAGTGCTGTACAGTATCACAGTATCCCTAACTCTAATGCTGTACAATATCACAGTACCCCTAACTCTAATGCTGTAATCACAGCATCCCTAACTCTATTGCTTTACAGTATCACAGTACCCTAACTCTAATGCTGTATAATATCACAGTACCCCTAACTCTAATGCTGTACAGTATCACAGTACCCTAACTCTAATGCTGTACAATATCACAGTACCCCTAACTCTAATGCTGTACAGTATCACAGTACCCTAACTCTATTGCTGTATAATATCACAGTACCCCTAACTCTAATGCTGTACAGTATCACAGTATCCCTAACTCTAATGCTGTACAGTATCACAGTATCCCTAACTCTAATGCTGTAATCACAGTACCCCTAACTCTATTGCTGTATAATATCACAGTACCCCTAACTCTAATGCTGTACAGTATCACAGTACCCCTAACTCTAATGCTGTACAATATCACAGTATCCCTAACTCTAATGCTGTACAGTATCACAGTATCCCTAACTCTAATGCTGTAATCACAGTACCCCTAACTCTATTGCTGTATAATATCACAGTACCCCTAACTCTAATGCTGTACAGTATCACAGTACCCCTAACTCTATTGCTGTACAGTATCACAGTACCCCTAACTCTAATCCGCATTGCCTGGTCATGTGTGTGAAAAGGCTCATAAGGGAGATGTTCCTGAATGGAGCTGCTGCTTGTGTGAATAGTGATAAATCACTAGCGCTGCCTGGAAGGTTACCCACGGTAATTTACCTGGAAGTATGTGTGGAAAAAGGCACACGCAGACATACAGGCATACAGGCATTGCAAGGGGGCACAGGCACACACATCCATACAGGCATTCAGCCATACAGGCATTGCCAGGGGGCATACAGGCACACATACAGGCATTGCCAGGGAGCACATGCACACACAGGCACACTGGCATTGCCCCTGGCACACACAGGCACACACAGCCACACAGGCATTGTCCCTGGCATGTTACTAGGAGGTGGGAACTTGAGGGTACAGATTTCCCTGAATCTCGATCCCTGGACCCATTCACACATGACCCCATTCACACATGACCCCATTCACACATGACCTCATGACCCCATTCACACATGACCCCATGAAGGAGAGGTTCAGAAACGTTTCAGGGATGTGTGAAGCACATAATAAATAATAATATATCATGTGTCACTGCTTTATGCGTGTGTGTATTGGCTCATGACTTTGTGTGTGTGTGTGTCTGTGTCTGTCTGTGTGTGTGTGTGTGTGTGTGTCTGTGTCTCTGTGTGTGTGTGTGTGTCTGTGTCTGTGTGTGCGTGTGTGTGTGTGTCTGTCTGTCTGTCTGTCTGTCTGTCTGTCTGTCTGTGTGTCTGTGTGTCTGTGTGTGTGTCTGTGTCCCTCTCTGTGTGTGTGTCTGTGTGTGTGTGTGTGTGTGTGTGTGTGTCTGTGTCTCTGTGTGTGTGTGTGTCTGTGTGTCTCTCTCTGTGTGTGTGTGTGTGTGCGTCTGTGTCTCTCTGTTTGTCTGTGTCTGTGTGTGTGTGTCTGTGTGTGTGTGTGTCTCTCTCTCTCTGTGTGTGTGTGTGTCTCTCTCTGTGTTTAGGGAGCCTCATGGACCCTCCTGAGGCGCCCTTCTGCTGCTGCCCTCTGCACCAAACCAGAGGAGCCCCAGAAGAAGCCGCCGCCTCCCAGAGCCAGTAAGACCCGCCCCTAACCTTAACCCTGCTGTCATTAACACTCCCCCCCCCCCCCGGTCCTGCACTGTATTAGTAGTGTGGCCCCCACTCCCCCCTGGCCTTATTACTGTGTCAGTACTGTGACCCCTCTATCTGCCCTGTGTCAGTACTGATCTGACCCATCTATCTGCCCTGTGTCAGTACTGATCTGACCCATCTATCTGCCCTGTGTCAGTGCTGATCTGACCCCCTCTATCTGCCCTGTGTCAGTACTGTGACCCCTCTGTGACCCCATCTATCTGTCCTGTGTCAGTACTGTGACCCATCTATCTGCCCTGTGTCCGTACTGATCTGACCCATCTATCTGCCCTGTGTCAGTACTGATCTGTCTGCTATATCTGCCCTGTGTCAGTACTGATCTGACCCCCATCTATCTGCCCTGTGTCAGTACTGATCTGACCCATCTATCTGTCCTGTGTCAGTACTGATCTGACCCATCTATCTGCCCTGTGTCAGTACTGTGACCCATCTATCTGCCCTGTGTCAGTGCTGATCTGACCCCCCTCTATCTGCCCTGTGTCAGTGCTGATCTGACCCATCTATCTGCCCTGTGTCAGTACTGATCCGACCCCTTCTATCTGCCCTGTGTCAGTACTGTGACCCCTCTGTGACCCTCTGTGACCCCATCTATCTGCCCTGTGTCAGTACTGATCTGACCCCCCTCTATCTGTCCTGTGTCAGTACTGTGACCCATCTATCTGACATGTGTCAGTACTGATCTGACCCATCTATCTGCCCTGTGTCAGTACTGACCTATCTGCTCTGTGTCAGTACTGATCTGACCCATCTATCTGCCCTGCGTAAGTACTGATCTGACCCCCATCTATCTGCCCTGTGTCAGTACTGACACCCATCTATCTGCCCTGTGTCAGTACTGTGACCCATCTATCTGCTCTGTGTCAGTACTGATCTGACCCAACTATCTGCCCTGTGTCAGTACTGATCTGACACCCATCTATCTGCCCTGTGTCAGTACTGCAACCCATCTATCTGCCCTGTGTCAGTACTGATCTATCTGCCCTGTGTCAGTACTGTGCCCCATCTATCTGTCCTGTGTCAGTACTGATCTGACCCATCAATCTGTCCTTTGTCAGTACTGTGACCCATCTATCTGTCCTGTGTCAGTACTGACACCCATCTATCTGCTCTGTGTCAGTACTGATCTGACCCATCTATCTGCTCTGTGTCCGTACTGATCTGACCCCATCTATCTGCCCTGTGTCAGTACTGTTACCCATATATCTGCCCTGCGTCAGTACTGATCTATCTGCCCTGTGTCAGTACTGTGACCCATCTATCTGCCCTGTGTCAGTACTGTGACCCATCTATCTGCCCTGTGTCAGTACTGTGACCCATCTATCTGCCCTGTGTCAGTACTGTGACCCATCTATCTGCCCTGTGTCAGTACTGATCTATCTGCCCTGTGTCAGTACTGTGACCCATCTATCTGCCCTGTGTCAGGGCAGATAGATGGGTCAGATCAGTACTGACACAGGGCAGATAGATGGGTCAGATCAGTACTGTCAGTACTGATCTGACCCATCTATCTGCCCTGTGTCAGTACTGATCTGACCCATCTATCTGCCCTGTGTCAGTACTGTGACCCATCTATCTGCCCTGTGTCAGTACTGTGACCCATCTATCTGTCCTGTGTCGGTACTGATCTGACCCCCTCTATCTGCCCTGTGTCAGTACTGATCTGACCCATCTATCTGCCCTGTGTCAGTACTGATCTGACCCATCTATCTGCCCTGTGTCAGTACTGATCTGACCCATCTATCTGCCCTGTGTCAGTACTGTGACCCATATATCTGCCCTGTGTCAGTACTGATCTATCTGCCCTGTGTCAGTACTGTGACCCATCTATCTGCCCTGTGTCAGTACTGATCTGACCCATCTATCTGCCCTGTGTCAGTACTGATCTGACCCATCTATCTGCCCTGTGTCAGTACTGGTCTGACCCCCATCTATCTGCCCTGTGTCAGTACTGTGACCCATCTATCTGCCCGGTGCCGGTACTGACTGCCGGTACCACTGCTAACCCACTAACTAAAAGGTAAATGCTAAAAGTGTATAATTGCGGTCCCAAAAGACTCAGTAAATAAATGTGTGTAGATAGATAGACTACATCAGTGCACCCCACCCCCCCCACCCCACCCCTTGTGCACACACAGCAGGTGGACCCTAACCCCTAATCCTCCCGCAGGCCGGGGGTCTGGGTTTCTACCAGGGGTTTCAGAACCCTGGTTCTGAACTGAACATTCCTGCTCCACTCAAGAGGATTTATCCATTAACTATATCTTCAGAGAACCCTAACCCTATGTCTTCAGAGAACCCAATTATCTAACACTAATTGTCTATTGTCTAAATGTTTGAATTGTTTGTGGTATTTGCAAACACTAGGTTCTCAAAACAGATTATAACAACAGCAGCCAATTAATAAGTACCGTAATTTCCGGACTATTGAGCGCACCTGAATATAAGCCTCACCCACTGAATTTTTAAAAAATTATTATTTTTACATAAATAAGCCGCACATGTCTATAAGCCGCAGGTGCCTACCAGTACATTGAAACAAATTAACTTTACACAGGCTAAAATGAATATCAAAAGTAATACAATAGTGATGCATATTATTAGTTTTGCCAGTTACGTTAAGTGCACTGTTGCTTTAAGAGAGCACAGTTGCAAAAGGCAATCAGAAGCTAGAACGTTAGATTGAAGACAGCGAGATAGAAGAAAGACGCTAGTTTGAAACCAGTGAGCTAAAGAACTTGAAAAGACTGGATTTGTATTGTTGTAAACCTTGTTTTGAGTTGTTCTGTCTACGCCGGTAGACTGTGGTTATATTGACATTAGTTAAGTTATTGAGAGATACTGAGAAATCGCGTGGAGCTAAGCATCCATGCGGCTGCATCGATGCTAGCATCCTAGCTCCACAAAGCCACCGTAAACACAAAGACACCGTATACAGTCACAGGTATCATAATCCATAAATTAGCCGCGTCATTGTTTAAGCCGCGAGGTTCAAAGCGTGGGAAAAAAGTAGCGGCTTATAGTCCGGAAATTACGGTAGATTATAGATATATATTATAACAGATTATAACACCAGCCAATTAATAAAGTAGCGTAGGTTAATGTGTTAGCGCCACCTTCAGGTTAGTGTGGGTTAGTGTGGTGTGGGCACGTTCAGGTTAGTAAGGGTTCAGGTCGGACTAACTGTCAATAAAGCTGTTTTCTGTTCCACTCGCCGTTTCCGTAGCAACACTGGGAGAGGAGGAGAGGGCCGCTCTGCTGGCCTATAAGACGCCCGTTTCCTTCCCCGTCAAACTCCTCCCTCCCAGTGCTGCTGCCTCGCCCACTTTAGCAGCAGCTGCCACGGCAACGCAAATAGCCCCACCCCCTCCAGCGGAACCCACAGCAGCTCAGGCCATCACAGAAGCTACTCCGGAACCATCATCACCTGCAGAACCGGCCATCACACAGTCTACTCCAGAAGCTACCTCAGAACCGGCCATCACACAGTCTACTCCAGAAGCTGGGACCACAGAAGCTGTGGCTGTTGAACCGCTGGCAGCTGAAGCCACTCCAGAACCATTAGCTGTGGAAGCTGGGACCACAGAACCCGTGGCGGCAGAACCAGCGGTGGCTGAAGCCGCTCCAGAACCAGTGACCAAAGAAGCAGTGAGCCCAGAAGCTGCCGTAGAAGAAGTGAAGACAGAGGTTGCCGTGGAAACAGCAGCTGTAGAAGCGGTGACCCCAGAGGTTGCCGTGGAAACAGCAGCTGCAGAAGCTGCGACCCCAGAGGTTGCCGTGGAAACAGCAGCTGTAGAAGCTGTGACCCCGGAGGTTGCCGTGGAAACAGCAGTGGAAACAGCAGCTGTAGAAGCTGTGACCCCAGAGGTTGCCGTGGAAACAGCAGCTGCGGAAGCTGTGACCCCAGAGGTTGCCGTGGAAACAGCAGCTGCAGAAGCGGTGACCCCAGAGGTTGCCGTGGAAACAGCAGCTGCAGAAGCTGTGACCCCAGAGGTTGCCGTGGAAACAGCAGCTGCAGAAGCTGTGACCCCAGAGGTTGCCGTGGAAACAGCAGCTGCAGAAGCTGTGACCCCAGAGGTTGCCGTGGAAACAGCAGCTGCAGAAGCTGTGACCCCAGAGGTTGCCGTGGAAACAGCAGCTGCAGAAGCTGTGACTCCAGAGGTTGCCGTGGAAACAGCAGCTGCAGAAGCTGTGACTCCAGAGGTTGCCGTGGAAACAGCAGCTGTAGAAGCTGTGACCCCAGAGGTTGCCGTGGAGACAGCAGCTGTAGAAGCTGTGACTCCAGAGGCTCCACCTGCTGGTGAAGGTGCTGCTGCAGAGCCTGCGGTTGCCATGGCAGCAGCTCCTGCTGATCAGGACGCCTCCTCCTCCTCCTCCTCCAGCGACTCGGACTCAGATTCGGACTCGGACTCGGACTCAGCTTCAGAGGCTGCTGGCAAGCCTGAGGTGAAGGCTGAACTGAAGGCTGTTGCCCAGGAGATGCTTTCTGCAGCGGCTGCCGGTCCAGCGGTTGCCCCGGAGACCCAAGAGATGCTTTCTGCAGCGGCCCCGGAGACCTCTCTGCAGGATGCCACCCCAGAACCAGCACAACCAGCACAGGAAACTGCCACTGAAGCAGTGGTGGAAGCCGTAACCGAAGCTGTAACCGAAGCCGTAACTGAAGCCGTGTCGGAGGCTGTAGAAGCCGTAAAAGAAGCCGTAACCGAAGCCGTTACAGAAGCCGTGTCGGAGGCTGTAGAGGCTGCCACAGAAGCTGTGGTGGGATCAATGAAGGAGGCCATCACTGAAGCTGATGGACTGGAGGCTAAAGACCTAGGGTTAGCTAAAGCAGCTCCTCCTGGTGACGAGGAGCTAGTTGATGCCGCCCCTGTAGAGGCCGAAACTGCCCCTGAAGTTCTCATAGCAGATGCTGCCCCTGCAGAGGCCGAAACTGCCCTCCCTGCTACTGAAGAGTTGGTTGATGCCGCCCCTGTAGAGGTCGAAACTGCCCCTGTAGAGGTCGAAACTGCCCCTGCAGAGGTCGAAACTGCCCTCCCTGCTACTGAAGAGTTGGTTGATGCCGCCCCTACAGAGGCCAAAGCTTTCCCTGTAGAGGCCGAAGCTGCCCCTGCAGAGGTCGAAACTGCCCCTGCAGAGGTCGAAACTGCGCCTGCAGAGGTCGAAACTGCCCCTGCAGAGGTCGAAGCTGCCTCTGAAGCTCTCATAGCAGAAGCTACCCTCCCTGCTACTGAAGAGTTGGTTGATGCCGCCCCTGTAGAGGCCGAAACTCTCATAGCAACAGCTGCTGAACCTGAAGCTCTCATAGCTGAAGCTGTGTCTGAGGAGGAGCTGGTGGACCCAGCAGCCGTGCTCACAGAAGCAGCAACAGCTGAAGAGACTCCAGCCGTGGAGGCCCCTGAGGGTACACACACACACACTCGTGCGCGCACACACACACACACACACACACACACACACACACACACACACACACACTCGTGGGCGCACACACGCGCAAACACACTTGGATGCACGGACACACGTACACTCGCATGCACGGATACACACACACACGTGCGCAGACGCACTTGCATGCGCGAACACACACTCGCATGTGCAAACACACACACTCGCATGTGCAAACACACACACTCGCATGTGCAAACACACACCCTTGCATGCGTACGCACACACACACGCACACTCGCATGTGCAAACACACACACTCGCATGTGCAAACACACGCTTGCATGTGCAAACACACACACACACACTCGTGCGCAGATGCATTTGCATGCGCGAACACACACTCGCATGTGCAAACACACACACTTGCATGCGTACGCACACACACACGCACACTCGCATGTGCAAACACAAACACACACAAAAACACACACACACACTCGTGCGCGCACACCCGCGCACACACACACTCGGATGCACAGACACACGTACACTCGCATGCGCGGATACACACACACGTGTTCAGACGCACTTGCATGCGCGAACACACACTCACATGTGCGCACACACACACACACCTACACTCATACGCACACTCACACTCACGCACACATACACTCATGCAAACACACACACACACACACACACACACACACACACACACACTTTGCATACTCAGGCACACACAGATCCATTCTGTTGCGTGGCTTTTCTCTCTAATTCTGTTATGGCACACACACATCATGTTCACATCGCTTGGCAACACATCACATGGCTCTAACACGTTTCCTTAACAAGGCCCTCCAGGATTTCGCGATGTTACGATCGCAACTATTTTTAATTTTTTTTTAAAGATTTATTTTTGGGCTTTTGTGCCTTTAATCGATAGTGCAGTGAAGAGTGGGACAGGAAATGAGAGGGAGAAGAGCTGGGGAGTGGACAGGAGAAATGACATCGGGCCGGATTCGAACCCGTGTCCTCCATGGGCGTCAAGCCCGAATGTGGTCGGGGCTACTGCTTGCGCCACAGTGCCCCCCGCGATCGCAACTATTAACGCAAATTCAACGATTCCCCGCGAATTCAGGGTGACGTTGCAATTTTAACACATCGCCGCTACTTTCCCGCAAATTTGACAAATCATCGTTTTTCTCCCACAACTCCCTCCCTTCTGTGGCTACACCAAGGGCGGACATTTTGTGCCCTGCGGACACAGTGCAGACCATAGACATATATCTTCCCCTCCCCAAGATGGCGGCTACGTTGACACGCGATCCAAAGGCCAATAGCAGACACTAGCAGAGTTCTAATCCGTTGTAAACAATGAGAACTACTGGCTACACCAGACGTGGAAACTGAACGTAGAATTCAGAAAGAGATCTGGCAATTTTTTTTATAATTTTCCGCAAGTGCGTGGCCCTTTTTACATAGAGTCTGGTAATAGATCTATGAAATGTAATGAAAATTATATATTTTGCCGTGAAAATTGAAGGAAGCAATAAATCCGATTATTTCCCAAACCCTCGAGAGCTGTTGCCATGGAGATTTAACCTTACTTTCTGCTTGAAGATAAGGTAGCAGCTAGTGTTGAAGAATGGATTACTAGAAATTGGACGAATTTAAATTAATATATGAAATTGAACAACATAAACACCTATACGGATAAAATAAATCAACAAGGATAGCAAAGCAGATTGATAAGCATAGAATGAGAACGGCAGAAACGCAGGCAGGACGCCAGACGACGAGACAGATGACACAGGCTGTTTTTTTTTCGTTATATGTGAAGGCTGAAACATTCATAACATAGTATTCAGTCTTACTGGTGGTCCTTTTGTAATACCAACAGGTGCACTTCGTTGTGGATAAGTAAACCCTATGTACTGTTCCCGCTACGTGTTTTACACCACCAGTGCGTTAATGTAGGTAAACAGTCAGCCAAACTCGATTACACAAGCCAGGTGGCGAGCGCCTTGCTCCTTTATCGATTGTCAGGTGAAATTTATGAGTGAAACTGTAATACAGAAAATACTTAGTAACTTGCTGTGTTTAGTGTTTAGTATACCGTCTATCATATCCGTTACATCAAGAATCAGAGCAACAACAGATTACAGCACAGCTGGCTAACAAGTGCTAACGTTAGCTATTAACGGAATTATGAATGAATAACGGTCATATCGCTATATTAGAACGTAATACTAATAATTAACATTAACACAGTTCATGGAAATTAAATTTAGGTCACTTAAACATGTCTAACAGCTGTTGCCATTCCCACGAGACGAACATTTGAATGATGTCAAAGTAAAAGTCCAAAACCATACTGTGTTCGTTTCTATAACAACAATACAAGCAATATACATTTGCTGACCTAAATAAGCAGAGGGCAGAACAGCCTATTTTGCAAAAATGTTTTAGTCCTGGTAATCTTTAGTTTGGCATGTTGGTAAGGTTATTTAGAGGACAATTTCTCAATGGTTTTGTTCTTTAATGAATGTTTGTTTATTAATTACTTATTTTTCAACAAATAACTCAATTATAATTACAAAGAGGGAAATTCGCAACTTAAGTCGTAACTTTTTGGAAAAGCTCCCGCGAAATCAGGAGTTTTAGGCCGCAACTATCTCAAAAAAGGCCCGCGAAATCCTGGGGGGGACTCCTTAACAACGCACCACACACTGCCTTGCTTGGAGGTTGCTAAGTAACGCACCACACACACACATACACACACACACACACACACACACACACACACATACACACTACACACACACACACACACACACACACATGCATCCTCTGTGTCTCACACACACACACATGCATCCTCTGTGTCTCACACACACACACACACACGTCTCACACCTCTGGGATGCACACAGGGACTTCTGCTTCTCTCTTCCATCCTTCCAAACTCTCTGTTTTGGGCTCATAATGTTAAACCTGCCTGGACAGGTTATTCTTTAAGCTGTTAATGCTACTGTACTCTGTACACGCTAATAGTAAAGCTAATGCTAAGGTGGTTTATGTTAGTACTGTGATATTGTTTAATGCTAAGGCTAATGCTAAGGTTTATGTTAGTACTGTGATATTGTCTGATGCTAAAGCTAATGCTAAGGTTTATGTTAGTACTGTGATATTGCCACAAGTACTTGCTATTTGCTATTTGCTAATGATGATGTACCTGTAAATGATATGGCTAAGATCTTTCCTGTGGTTTCCTGTACATGTTAATGCTAATGTTTCCTGTAATGGTTAAGGGTAATGTGTTGAGTATGTTAATGTTAATGTTAATGTTAATGTTAATGTTAATGTTAATGTTAATGTTAATGTTTCCTGTACCTACTTATGCTGATAAGCACTCCGATTTCCTTTCCTCTCCTCGTCCTCTCTTTTCTCTGTTTATCTGGGCACTGAACCGAAGTGTGTGTGTGTGTGTGAGTGTGTCACATCTGTGTGTGTGTGTGGTGTGTGTGTGTGTGTGTGTGTGTGTGTGTGTGTGTGTGTCCCCTCAACATGTCGTATGGAGAAAATGAATGAAAGTGATGTCACTCTTGCATGTAACTTGTTGGGTTTCATAAAACTGTGAACAGAGTGTGTGTGTGTGTGTGTCGAGGGGGGTATTTAATATCTCTCTCACACACACACACACACACATACATAAAGCAACCTTTAGAAAAATATGGGCTGCTTATCTAACTGACCTTCCTTGCATTCTGCTCGTGGTCTGAGAGTGTGTGTGTGTGTGTGTGTGTGTGTGTGTGTGTGTGTGTGTGTGTGTGTGTGTGTGTGTGTGTGTGTGTGTGTGTGTGTGTGTGCTTATGAAGTGAGTGTGTGTATTGCGTATTCTGACGGCCCAGTGTGTGTGTGTGTGTGTGTGTGTGTATTATGTATTCTGACGGCCGTGTGTGTGTGTGTATTGTGTATTCTAACGGCCCTCTCTGTGTGTGTGTGTGTGTGTGTGTGTGTGTGTGTGTGTGTGTGTGTGTGTGTGTGTGTTCCACAGAACTGGAGCCCTTTGATAACACCTCCTACCGGAACCTCCAGCACCATAAGTACGACGAGTACACCTTCGCCGACCTGGATGTGGAGATGGCCAAATACCGCCTCCCCCAGCCATCATCTGGACGACCCTCGCCACGCCATTAAACACAACACACACACACACACACACAAACACACACACAAACACACACACAAACCCCTTCCCCAGCCATCATCTGGACAACCCTCGCCACGTCACTGAACACACACACACACACAAACCCCTCCCCCAGCCATCATCTGGACGACCCTCGCCACGTCACTGAACACACACACACACACACACACACAAAACCTATGATCCCATGTCTAATGTACTTGAATGATAATAAATGAATTCTATTATTAAATACCAAAGACAGAGTGCTGGTGTGTATTTCTGAGCTGAGAGGGAAAGAGGGATAGAGTAGGAATGGAGAGGGATAGAGAGAGGGATAGAGAGAGGGATAGAGTAGGAATGGAGAGGGATAGAGAGAGGGATAGAGTAAGAATGTAGAGGAATAGAGAGAGGGATAGAGTAGGAATGGAGAGGGATAGAGAGAGGGATAGAGTAAGAATGTAGAGGAATAGAGAGGGGGATAGAGTATGAATGGAGAGGGATAGAGAGAGGGATAGAGTAGGAATGAAGAGGGAAAGAGAGGGGCTGCCGCTGCCCAAGCAGGTCTGACCTGCAGTCCTGTCATGTGACCTACCGTCCTGTCATGTGACCTGCAGTCCTGTCATGTGACCTGCAGTCCTGTCATGTGACCTGCAGTCCTGTCATGTGACCTGCAGTCCTGTCATGTGACCTACCGTCCTGTCATGTGATTTACAGTCCTGTCATGTGACCTGCAGTCCTGTCATGTGACCTACCGTCCTGTCATGTGACCTACCGTCCTGTCATGTGACCTGCAGTCCTGTCATGTGAGCGGTGAAATGAAACCTTGCCATGAAGGCGTGCTCACAGTGATGCTGAGGGTGAGTGAGGGTTAGGGTGAGGTTGGTGTCATTTGACTCCCACAAGGCTGGACCCCGGGTTTCCCAGCGGAACACGGAACACCCAGCGGAACACGGAACACCCAGCGGAACACGGAACACCCAGCGGAACACGGAACACCCAGCGGAACACGGACCAGAGCATCACGCTGTCTCCATCAGCTCGTCAACCTCCCACCTTTATCCGCTGGGCAGAGGTTGGCATGGCCACCTTTATCCAGTGGGCACAGGTTGGCATGGGCACCTTTATCCAGTGGGCACATGTTGGCATGGACACCTTTATTCAGTGGGCAGAGGTTGGCATAGGCACCTTAATCCAGTGTTCAATGGCTGCCCCCAGCAGTATCCCATGCTTGTGTTCAAAATGGCTGCCCCCAGCAGTATCCCACGCTTGTGTTCAAAATGGCTGCCCCCAGCAGTATCCCCATGCTTGTGTTCAAAATGGCTGCCCCCAGCAGTATCCCACGCTTGTGTTCAAAATGGCTGCCCCCAGCAGTATCCCACGCTTGTCAACACTTCCCATTAATCTCCTACTCTTGGAATTATAATATAGAGGGGTGACCGTCATCATCTTGTATGTATGTATGGATGTGTGTGTGTGTTGTGTGCGTGTGTGTGTGTGTGTATGCGCCGATTCTGGTTTTAAACAATCTCTGAGATTGAATGGGGTTTTGGAAAATCCTAGAATTAACGTCTGTCGTCATAACGCCCATTGTCATAACGTCCGTCGTCTCCAAATAGACTTAAGACCAGGGGTCTCAAACTCAAATTAGCGGGGGGCCGATGAGCGTCCAGTCTGGTCAGTGGGGGGCCAGATTTTTGGATCTCTTGGCTGGCCCATCACAATACTGGAGATACCACTTTTGAGTGTGGCAAATGTACCATGTGTGATCAGTGGTACAATGGTTAGTGCTGTTGAATAACAAGTAGCTGACCTGAGTTTCAATTCCTGGGCAATGCAAGACGCTCTTTGGATAAAGGTGTTTGTTATAGTTGCATTTTTGGATCACTTTGTCTCATTGATAGCCCATGACATGATCTACAGCAGTTCTAGTGGGATAATATCTTCATTGACAACTACATCAAAAAATGTTTTCCTTCATACATGCGCATTTTAAAGCAAATGCTGTACTGCACCACTTTTGTATAGTTGGTAACAAGGCTGCAAACAAACTAAACAAAGTAGAAAACAGAGTCTCAAGTCTCAGCAAAAATCTGAATAATTTTACTTTATAAAATACATTTATTTCAAGTGTATACTTTCATTTGTCTGTCAAAATACAGCATCTTTCCATCTATAGTGATGGAAATCAATTTGATCCCATATATCGGAGACTCAGTCTGAGGTATGATCAGCCGAAGATTCGGGTTTTAATCACGAGCAAGCAATGATGTACACTGTAGTATATTGTAGAAGTGGTCTGTTAGTCAGGGATTATGTTTGTACCTGGCAACCTTATGAGTGATGTGTGATCGCGATATCTGTGTCTTGGGGCGTAGTTATTAAACGTTACATGAAAGGTGTTCAACACGAATCAGCCTACGAGTACTTTTGTTCCTGAACTAAAAAGTACAACATACACCAGAGGAGAGAGAGACTTAGATTCCACTCAGAGGAGTCACCTAACTCTCTTCTGTCAGCCATCGGGACGATACAGGTTTTATCCTTTCCTAAAACAAGGGTGTCATCCCATAGCTCCATCCCTTCATGAACATGTATCAAATTATTACCTGGGAGTCGTGAAGTCCAGGACCCATGTGCTCACACAGAGCACAGGGGTGTAAGATCTCCATCCATGATCAAAGAACTCAAAAGCCTTCTATTCACGAGGCCGAAGCACCTCAGAGACTACGCCCTGGCCGGGGAGGAAGTGAGAGCTATCTCACACCTCACGCAGGGCAGGTCCAGAATACACATACAACAATTACAACTAGGTATAAGATACATTGAATTATTGACTATGGCATATCCTTATTAACTCTAAACCTTAAATTCGGATTCCTTCAATAGTGATCTAAAATGAATAGTCTACTGATATGTTGATCATTGATGGTGCACCGTCTGTTGTTATTCCTGCCATGACAGACCAGCATGCTCAATTGGGTCACACAGTTGCTCAAATACATCCTTAGATGTGGTACGGCCTTGCATTGTTTTAACACAAAGTCATTCCTCTGACACTTCAAAGTGGTTGTTAACACCGCTGACAAAAATCACGAGCTGAGCATTATCTTTTATGTCAGTACTCTCGTCCAGAGCCTCAGAATACGCACTGAAACTCTTGCCTTTGACACACAGCTAGAGTTATTTTCCGATAATGACCGCCGGACTATACATTATCCCGCTTATTATTCGGTTACTTATCAAAACGATAGAAGAAATTCCTCCAAAATACCTCTTTTTAATGATTTTGTTGCCATTTTGTGACTTCCGCTAAGAAAAGTAGTTCTTCACGCAATTGGAACTTCAAATTTTCAGGTGCTGCATAGCAACCCATTACTTGCAGACTTGCAGAGTTTCCGTTACATTAAATGACTGGACTACTTGCGGAATAATATAAACGATGTGATTTTAGAAGCACAAAACCAAGCGGTAAACGTTGGGATGGCCCTTTCAAATTAATGGAACTTTTTGCAACATTCTGAAAAGCCGTATAATTAAACTTGATATCGAGTGGCGTGTTATAGATGTAGTGATTAAGAGTCTACCCTTTACTGTCATACACACACACACACACACACACACACACACACACACACACACACACAAACACTTGTTATGGACGTAGTGATTAAGAGTCTTCCCTTTACTGTCATACACACACACACACACACACACCCACACAACACACACACAACACACACACACACACACACACATATACACACACACACACAAACAAACATGTTATGGATGTAGTGATTAAGAGTCTACCCTTTACTGTCATACACACACACACACACACACACACACACACAACACTTGTTATGGACGTAGTGATTAAGAGTCTTCCCTTTACTGTCATACATACACACACCCACACAACACACACACACACACACACACAAACACACATGTTATAGATGTAGTGATTAAGAGTCTACCCTTTACTGTGATACACACACACACACACACACACACACAAAACATTTATGGATGTAGTGATTTATTTGTATTTGAAGCGTGACCCAGTGAAACATGTACAGAAATATTTTCTAGATATGTGTGTGTCAGTTGCTACATGTGGCAGTTGATATATGTGTGTCAGTTGATATATATGTGTGTCAGTTGATATATGTGGCAGTGGATATATGTGTGTGTCAGTTGATATACGTGTGTGTGTGTGTGCCAGTTGATATATGTGTCAGTTGATATGTGTGTCAGTCGATATCTGTGTGTGTCAGTTGATATGTGTCAGTTGATATATATGTGTGTGTGTTTGTGTGTGTCAGGTGATATATGTGTGGCAGGTGATATATGTCAGTTGCTATATATGTGTGTCAGTTGATATATGGCAGTTACTATATATATGTGTCAGTTGATATGTGTAAGTTGATATACGTGTCAGTTGATATATGTGTGTGTCAGTTGCTATATGTGTGTGTCAGTTGTTATATATGTGTGTCAGTTGATATATGTGTGTGTCAGTTGATATATGTGTGTGTCAGGTGATATATGTGTCAGTTGATATATGTGTGTGTCAGTTGGCAGTTGATATATGTGGCAGTTGATATATGTGTGTCAGTTGATATGTCAGTTGATATACACGTCAGTTGATATATGTGTCAGTTGATACGTGTATATGTGTCAGTTGATATATGTGTCAGTTGATATATGTGTTTCGGCTGATATATATGGCAGTTGATATATGTGTGTGTCGGGCGCTATATGTGTGTCAGTTGATATATGTGTGTCAGTTGATATATGTGTGTGTCAGTTGATATATGTGGCAGTTGATATTTGTGGCAGTTGCTATATGTGTGTCAGTCGCTATTTGTGTCAGGGGATATGTGTGTCAGTTGATATGTCAGGTGATGTGTGTCAGTTGATATATGTGTGTGTGTCAGTTGATATATGTGTGCGCCAGTTGATATATGTGTGTCAGTTGATATATGTGCCAGTTGATATATGTGTGTGTCAGTTGATATATATGTGTGTCAGTTGATATATGTGTCAGTTGATATAGGTGTCAGTTGATACATGTGTCAGTTGATACATGTGTCAGTTGATATATGTGCCAGTTGATATATGTGTGTCAGTTGTTCTGATTATAAATGTCACAATTGATTATTATGAGACATTTAGGTTCAGTCTTGTCTAAAGAATAATTAAGATCTTATTAGGTTCAGTCTTATGATGTCAGTTTGATGTATAATTAAGATCTTATTAGATTCAGTCTTATCTAAAGTATAATTAAGATCTTATTAGATTCAGTCTTATCTAAAGTATGATTAAGATCTTATTAGGTTCAGTCTTATGATGTCAGTTTGATGTATAATTAAGATCCTATTATCTTATTAGGTTCAGTCTTATGATGTCAGTATGATTAAGATCTTGTTATCTTATTAGATTCAGTCTTATCTAAAGTATGATTAAGATATTATTAGGGTTCAGTCTTATCTAAAGTATAATTAAGATCTTATTAGATTCAGTCTTATCTAAAGTATGATTAAGATATTATTAGGGTTCAGTCTTATCTAAAGTATAATTAAGATCTTATTAGATTCAGTCTTATCTAAAGTATAATTAAGATCTTATTATCTTATTAGATTCAGTCTTATGATGTCAGTATGATTAAGATCTTGTTATCTTATTAGATTCAGTCTTATCTAAAGTATAATTAAGATCTTATTAGGTTCAGTCTTATGATGTCAGTATGATTAAGATCTTATTAGGTTCAGTCTTATGATGTCAGTATGATTAAGATCTTATTAGGGTTCAGTCTTATCTAAAGTATAATTATTATCTTATTAGGTTTAGCCTTATCTAAAGTATGATGTATGATTAAGATCTTATTATCTTATTAGATTCAGTCTTATCTAAAGTATGATGTATGATTAAGAGCTTAGCTTTTGTGCTGAAGGTCCCACTTCATGACTGAGTACAGACAGGTGTATGTGTGTGTGTTTGTGTGTGTGTTTGTGTGTGTGTCTGTCTGTCTGTCTGTCTGTCTGTAAGGACATGTGTGTGTGTGTGTGTGTGTCAACTGTCTGTAAGGATATGTGTGTGTGTGTGTGTCATCTGTCTGTAACAATGTGTGTGTGTGTGTGTTTGTCTTTGTGTGTGTGTGTTTGTGTGTGTGTGTGTCATCTGTCTGTAAGGATGTGTGTGTGTGTGTGTTTGTCTTTGTGTGTGTGTGTGTTTGTGTGTGTGTGTGTCATCTGTCTGTAAGGATGTGTGTGTGTGTGTGTGTTATCTATCTGTAAGGATGTGTGTGTGTGTGTGTTATCTGTCTGTAAGGTTGTGTGTGTGTGTGTTTGTGTGCGTGTATGTATGTTATCTGTCTGTAAGGATGTTATTGTGTATATCGAAAGGGTGTGTGTGTGTCTGTGTATCGGATGTGTATGTGTGTGTGTATCGGAGGTGTGTGTGTGTGTGTGTCTATATCGGAGGTGTGTGTGTGTGTATATCGGAGGTGTGTGTGTGTATATCGGAGGTGTGTGTCTCTGTGTGTGTGTATATCGGAGGTGTATGTGTGTCTGTGAGTGTGTGTATATCGGAGGTGTGTGTGTGTGTGTGTGTGTGTGTGTGTGTGTTTTCTTCAGTCATCTGCATTTACTGTTGAGGGATTCAGATTTTCTTTCTGCAAAGAGAAAAGGGAGGAGTAAAGAGTTAGAGTGGTAGCACACACACCTCTGATACACACACACACACACACACACCTCCGATACACACACACACACACACACACACACACACGTGTACCTCCATGTGCATGTGTATCCAGCGGAGTGTGTGTGTGACACGTGTGTGTGTGTGTGTGTGTGTGTGTGTGTGTGTGTGTGTGTGTGTGTGTGTGTGACACGTGTGTGTGTGACACGTGTGTGTGTGTGTGTGTGTGTGTGTGTGTGTGTACCTCCATGTGCATGTGTATCCAGCGGAGTGTGTGTGTGACGCGTGTGTGTGTGTGTGTGTGTGTGTGTGTGTGTGTGTGTGTGTGTGTGTGTGTGTGTGTGTGTGTGTGTGTGTGACGCGTGTGTGTGTGTGTGTGTGTGTGACACGTGTGTGTGTGTGTGTGTGTGACACGTGTGTGTGTGTGTGTGTGTGTGTGTGTGTGTGTGTGTACCTCCATGTGCATGTGTATCCAGCGGAGTGTGTGTGTGACACGCGTGTAAACTCCAGGCTTGTTCCTCTCTGCACATCCCTCTCCCCAGCTGACCACGCCCACCAGCTTCCACAGCGAGTTCACATCGCACGCCAGAGGGCCACCACTGTCTCCCTAAACACACACACACACACACACACACATTTATAACACACACACACACACACATTTATAACACACACACACATATTTATAACACACACACATTATAACACATACATTTATAACACACACACACACACACATCTGACACACATCTGACACACACACACACACACACATTTGAATGGG
>NC_045153.1:606869-636869 GCF_900700415.2 Clupea harengus | reverse complement strand
CCATATAACTCGGTCCCATTGAAAGTCTGACTTATATTTGGAAAACTGTAGGTGCTTTAGTTTGTTGTTGATTGACAGTAAAGGCTTTTTTCTGGCAACCCTCCAAAACAACTTGTGGTGATGTAGGTGGTGTCTTATGGTAGTTTTGGAGACTTTCTGACCCCAAGACTCAACTAACAATCTACAATTCTCCAGCTGTGATCCTTGGAGATTATTTTGCCAGTCGAACCATCCTCCTCACGGTGCGTGGGGTCAATGTACAGACACGTCCTCTTCCAGGCTGATTCTTAACATCTCCTGTCGCTTAAACTTCTTAATTATTTCCATGATAGTCGAAATGGGTATTTTCAACTGTTAAGAGCTTTTCTTGTGTCCATTTCTTGATTTGTGCAGCTCAACAACTTTTTGTCGCACATTGTCACTGTGTTCTTGGGTCTTTCCCATAGTGATGAATGACTAATGGAATTTGGCCTGTGTTACGACCCCCTGTGCCCCTGGGCACCCTGCCTGCAGTCCCTAGACTGGCCACATGGAGGCAGCAGGCTGTGGACCTACAACCAGCATGATGAGCAGTGATTATCCACACCTGGTTGTAGATGTGGATATAAAAGCACTGCTACGTCTGATGGAAGGTCCCTTCTCAGCTTCCGCTACTCTCACACACACTTTTGACAAACGCTCCTACTCACGTACATATCCACTTCACGCATCCACGCATCTTTGGAAACCCCTAGACTTTCTCCTTTGCAATATACTTTGTAGTAAATAAATAGTCTTTTGTTACAATCCGCCACATTGTCTGTCTCTACCGTTTTTATGTTACGACCCACGAGCCGGTCGTAAAAGCCTGTATCACCTCATATTTGTACGCCAGTGGAACTCTTAAGAGTTCCTTATCAAACAGGTGAACTTAAAAATGTAAAACATGACTAGAAATATACTTCAGTTAGATTTTAATTATAAGATTTTTCTAAGGGTGCCAATAATTGTGGCACACATGTTTTGCGGAAAAATATTTATTTAATCTCAACAGTTTTTTTTTTCTTTCAATAATTTTACTTCAATGAAAAGGTAAGACTTTTTGGAATATTTTGAGTGAAAGACCAAGAGGATAAACAGCAAAGACATATTTTTTTATAGCCTGTTTTGCTCATATTCACTAGGGGTGCCAATAATTGTGGAGGGCACTGTAGGTAGTAGCTAGTCTACTTGTGTAAAGATGTATGTATTGTTTATGTAATCACTTATATATGTATTGTTTATGTAATCACTTTTATATATCCAACCCAAATGCTTTGACAATACTAGTCTACAACGTTATGGTCATGCCAATAAAGCTTAATTTGAATTGAATTGAATAGTCAACTCCCGTCATGAACTGCATTGTCACTCGTTTGATCTACGTGGGGAAATATAGAAAACCCGTTGCCAAGTAAACAGAACATTAACTTAAGCTCGTATGGTACTACATGGTATTATTAAACATAATAGAAGTTTTATCGAAATTTCTTTGCCTTCTCCCAGGAATAAAACCACTCGTGAATAACTAGTAACCTAGTCACAACATTCCAAAATGTTCAGCTAGGACAACGGAGGCGTATGACGTGATTTAAAGACGTAGCTAGCCCTACTCTGGCTCTCGGTCGGTGGAAAATCGAGCTGGTTCTTAGATAAGAACCAGCACCGAACCGCATAAGCACCAGCCCGGAACCAGCACCGGTCCGGCTTTGGTGGAAAAGGGGTATGTGTGATCTTCAGTCTTGGTGCCCCGAGTCTGAGATCCACACCAGCAGTGTGATGACAGCCCTCATCTTTAACATCACTCCCTCTCTGACACACACAGTAGTAGGTGTAGCAGTGGTTTCTGAGGTCCAGTGTGTAGACACCCTCTTTATAAGACTCAGTTGGCTCTTTTGTAAGATATATGTCCTTTGTGTTCATATGACAGAGCTGATTTTGTGGGTCTTGATCTGTAGTTCCTCATTGTAATTAGTCCCAATGTATCCCATCTGGGAGGAAAGATAAGAAAGCCACTGAAGGTGTTGTGGTGATCAGAATCATCTCTGAGTCTGCCGTGTCTGCACAGAGTTGCTTGCACCCCATCTCCTAGCCCGTTAGATCCCCAAATTACACAATTACAGATTGGAGCTCGGGGTGTGGAACGAGAAGGCCTGAAATGTTGGGGTCGGAGGTCAGTGTAGGTGAAATTGGTACCAGCCTCACATGGGAGTACCAGACTATGTAGGTAACTTACCCTGTGAGCAGGAGCCGGGTGAATGTGGGTGCAATTGTGTGTAAATTGTGATACCGTCTTTGCGAGGGCCACCAAGACACACTGGTGCTGTCCTTGCAACAGCAACAATACCATCAACAAAAAGGCAGATCAGTTAAGTTGAACACCTAGGGGGCGCCACACAAAGTGTAGCGTCCTCCACGTGGTCAAAACAATGATAATCCACAAATCAGTCTCATTAAATATATCAGTCTCATAAAATATATTATACTATCAATTCGGAACTCTGATTAACAATTAAATGAATAACTACAACCAAAGTTACCTTATCAATAGTATGGTTGAAGGTCATTAGAATTCTGAATAGAAGAGGTTGGCAACGTCCATTTTTGTCCAACATTAAAGAAACCAGCGTATATAAATCAAAGTATTTATTTACACAATGATAAGAAATAACACACAATATGTAATCTAGCTAAATGTAACTAACCAATGAATTGAAGGAATATGTGTAATAGAGAGGGAGTGTGTGTGTGTGTGTGTGAGCCTATGGGCTCGGGGTTGTGCTGTTAGGAGCGCGCCAAAAGGAATGTGTGTGTGTTCCTTTGTTTGATCACCGTAGTTCCGTGTGCATGTGTGTGCACGTACGCGAACATACATGTGATGTGAACAAGGACGAGCCTATATGCAGCGCGAAGTTCAAGTATTCTCTTCGCGTGTGTGGCTATGTGAAGGCCAATATATATGTAATCGTGCGCGATTTAGATGCCATGTTAGGAGAGGGAAATGGTTAGTGATGCATGCAAGACCCGATGTGTCTGAGAAGCAATCCTAACGATAACCCAGATGGTGTAGAGAAGCCAACTACCAACTAACAATGAAAATATATAAACAGTTACGTTCATTAACAAAACATATGAAACACATGAACAATGGCATGTAAACAGTATTATGCTTAGCCAGGTTGTAAATAGCTAGGATAGCTAAATGCCCAATCGAAGTTTACCAGTCCTTTGGGAAAAAGGTCGTGCTGGCGAGTCCGATGTTGAAACGGCAGAGAAGAGATGATGCTGTCCGGAGAAAGTTGTCCTTGCTGTGATGTCTGTTTCACTGCAGTTTAGGTCGGAGGATTTGACCGTTCGTTCGTTGCAGTTTGCCTTCTGTTCCCGTTGTGTAGAGTTAGCTAGCAGGTCTATTGTTAGCTGCTTTACTCTGCAATTTAGCTAGCAGGTCTAATGTTAGCTGCTTTTGCTAAACTTACTTCGTCTCACTTAGCAGTTCGTTGACTGATGAGAGATCTTAGGCGTGTGTCGGCTGTAAGACAAAAGTGAGTTCTCTTTGTTGCGAGAGAACAAAGAGAGTTGCTCTTCACCGTGTGCTGGCGATGCCTGAGGTGAGAGGAGGTCAAAGAGGCTTGCTCCTCGCGGACGATGCCCGGAGGGAGAGAGGTGAAGAGGTCCTTGCCAGGTGGGCGCTGACAGAGAGAGAGATATCTGGGGAGATGCGGCTATTGTCCACGCTCAGGTGGGCGTGGTTAAGAATTGCATCAGGTTACATTTTTATGATAGGGGAAAGCTTACGTAGGTACCGGATGAAACATACGTAAGTTAATGATTAAAGTCAACCACAATGGACACATTCCAGTGTACCTACATCAGAAATAGTAAGGAGGTGGCTTAGCTTTGGAAGGAAAAAGGAGGTGGTGTGTGGCTGTGTACAAAAATAACAGAATGACTACATGCAACTAATAAGCAGTCATACATGGACACATTTTTGAGACACAGACAAATAGTTAGTGTATGTGTTTGTGTGAGAGAGAGGGTGTGTGTTTATGTGTATGTTTGTGTGTGTGCATTTTTTGCCAATGTTTAGATACTCTGTTCAGAACAGTTAACTTTCAGTTCAAATCCTTACTTACAGTAATTTAGATCACTGTAGATGGAAAGATGCTTTGTTTAGACAGACACATTAAATTATATGCTTGAATAAGAAAAAGTATTCTTAATTTAGCAGAAAGTTTATTTAGATTATTTAGTTTGTTTTGGCTTGCAGACTTCTCACTATCTCTAATAGTAATAGAGTCTATTGAAGGCAAACATAGATGTAACTGTTCCTGAAAAGTTGTTTCCACTATTACAGTACTGCTCTTTATGTAAGTCATAGGCATATCAGTGAAAGACAGTGATTGAAGAATGCAATTCTTCAATTTACAGTAATTACAGTAAATTTGCCACACTCAATTTTGACATCTATTGTGAGAGGCAAACCGACATATCAACACTGTCTTCAGATACTTGGCTTGGATTGACGTATTTCCAAGATGCAATGCAGAGAAGAATGTTACCGTAAATGCGAAGTTCAAACATGTAAAAGTTTGACACCAAATGCAGAGGACAGAATGGATCAGCATTACTGTAGGGCTACAGTAAACTTCTAGTGGTATTACAGTACTTTGGTAGACTGTATCTTGTGTTGATGTATGTAATTTACTGCATTGGAAATACTGCAGTAAATACGCAGCATATTCATGCCTTTTTGTTGTAATGTAGTAAGCCTATATAGTGCAGTAACACATGCAATTCTAGCATATGGCTGTAATGAAACATATTGCAGCATTTTAAAAACTTTATTACTGTAGTCCAGTGGTGGACAGTAACGAAGTAGATGTAATTCGTTCCTGTACTTAAGTAACATATAGATGTATCTGTACTTTACTCAAGTATTTCTATTTGGTGAGACTGTATACTTTGACTCCACTACATTTCAAAGTGAAAATTCGTACTTTTTACTCCATTACATTTAGTAAAACCTCTCGTTCCTTTTTACCAAAGCGAATCAAATTATGAGAAGTCAAAGCGAGTGCACAATCACACCAATCAGGGCTCAGCGCGCGATTTGCTCTGAAGTCCTTTCGGTTTCACCAGTTTCGTTCGTTCGTTGAGCGCGAGCTACGTTGAATTCGTTACAACGCTGCTGCAGCATTTTGAGGATGTTTTATGCTCATGCTTACTTAACGCTACATAAATGATGGAAATGATGGAAGAAACGGCTGACACTTACTTGCCTGAACACCCTTGGCCTTATTTAGGCGAACTTTTTGAATTGGAAGAAAGGAAGGACTCATTGTATTTTGAGTGTCTTCTCTGCCTGCCTAAGCACAATACAATATCACTACATACTTCTTTACAGTCTTCGGTGCAGACTGGTATGGAATTTATGCAAAAACTAGTTCCTGTAATGACATTTTTTTTTTTCCTTGGTTTGATCTGAGGTCACGTGTTTTGTTTTGACTTTCGTCTGTTTTTGTACCTAGGGTTGTGTGGGGAATATCACTAGCTACTATCACTAGTCTTCAGCACAAACTAGTATAACACCACATTCTCTGATTGTGTGGAACTAGTTCCTGTAATGGTATTTATCATACTTTGAAACATTAATCAGGATTTATGAGTTTAAGGGTAACACAGACATACAGATGTGATATAGTAAAGGAGCTTATGTTTTACTCCACATTTTTTATAATTAAATGTGCAACTAAGTTACAAATAAATGTAAAATGAAATAATTGTTCTCTAGTGCTGTTATTTCATAACCACTTGGTCTTACCTAATGGCAATAGATAGCTTTCAATGTTTTGTGCTTATACTTTTTAATAGAAAAATGTAAGACACTATTTAAAGAGTGGCATTAGTATTTTCATCTTATATCAGTTGATTGAGCAGGAGCTTTGATGTGAAAATGATAAAAGGCCATTAGAACCATAATTCATCAAGGTACTTTTACTTTTAATACTTAAGTATATATGAAGGCAAATACTTTTATACTTCTACTTAAGTAGAAATTCAAAGTGCATACTTCCACTTTTACTGGAGTAATATTTTACACAAGGTATCTATACTTTCACTTAAGTACGTAGTTAGTGTACTTCGTCCACCACTGCTGTAGTCCAAAGAAGTGTTTGTCTGTGTGTGTTTTTTCTCTTTTTTAATGCAACACTACAGTAATCTATGCTAAACTGGAGGACACAGCAACATTTTATAGATGCAATTAGCAATGCTTCAAGTTGTTAGTGTTTTTTAGGTCATTCTACTCTGAGAGGGAACATGTGTTAAAGTTACGGCAGAATTGGTTGTGGTGTGGTTGTTGTAGTGCATTTTGCACCAAAAGTGAACTGATATGCAGAGGTGTGTGTCTGTAAAGCCCACTGTGTTAAGTGTTTGGGAAAAGTATCCATGGTATAGGTACAAGAACTAAAATGATTGGAAAAAACTGTAAAAGAAAATGATAAATGTCTGTTCAGCTGTGTTCTGAAAGTGTGCAGCTTCAGTCGCCTCTGGAATGGATGACATCATTTCACTCCATATCATATGTCTGGCTTTATTTCATGCCACTGAAATTGTTGTGTGCAGTCCGATTGGGAGAAATATGGTCTGTGTGTGTGTGTCTCTGTGTGTTCGTGTGTGTGTGTGTGTGGTGTGTGCGTGTGTGTGTGGTGTGTGTGTGTGTGTGTGTGTGGGTGCGTGCGTGCGTGCGTGCGTGCGTGCGTGCGTGCGTGCGTGCGTGCGTGCGTGCATGCGTGCGTGCATGCATGCTTGCGTGCGTGTGCCATTAATGATCTGATTGACTGATTTGGAGATTGATTACAACTGAATGATTGTGTCAATAATTGTAATCATTTATTGTTCTATTATGTAATTACTTGTACACATCACACAACAATCATGCAATCACAACACAGCCATAACTATAGTATCTATAGTTCTATAGTGTGTGTGTGTGTTCTCTCTTATCCATCTCTCTCTTTCCATCATAAACCCCACCCTGAGCCGTCCTGTCTGTCGTCCCTGTCTGTGCTCCCTGTCTGTGCTCCCTGTCTGTGCTCCCTGTCTGTCGTCCCTGTCTGTCGTCCCTGTCTGTCGTCCCTGTCTGTGCTCCCTGTCTGTGCTCCCTGTCTGTGCTCCCTGTCTGTGCTCCCTGTCTGTGCTCCCTGTCTGTGCTCCCTGTCTGTGCTCCCTGTCTGTCGTCCCTGTCTGTGCTCCCTGTCTGTGCTCCCTGTCTGTGCTCCCTGTCTGTGCTCCCTGTCTGTGCTCCCTGTCTGTGCTCCCTGTCTGTCGTCCCTGTCTGTGCTCCCTGTCTGTGCTCCCTGTCTGTGCTCCCTGTCTGTGCTCCCTGTCTGTGCTCCCTGTCTGTGCTCCCTGTCTGTGCTCCCTGTCTGTCGTCCCTGTCTGTGCTCCCTGTCTGTGCTCCCTGTCTGTCGTTCCTGTCTGTCGTCCCTGTCTGTGCTCCCTGTCTGTGCTCCCTGCATATGGGAGCAGCTGTGAGATCTACAGGAACTGCCTGTGACGCTCGGACAGTTTGATGTCGGGAAATTGATTCTTATAAATCTCCTGGAGGGATAGAGGATGCTAGAAAGAGGAGGAGGAGGAGGAGGAGGAGGAGGAAGAAGATGGGGTGGGGGGGGGGGTTAGACTGTCTTTACTGTTCATCTAATTTATCACCACTTTCCCAAGAATTGTTTTTCATTTTTTTTTTCTTTTCTTTCGGAGGCGTCATTATTTTTGCAGTCAGCTGGGAGGGAACCATGTGGCAGGGTTCTTCCAAAGCCCCAGTTCCTTCCCTCCCCTCTCTGCTCTCTACTGAACTCTTTTAAGGAGTGGGGAAAGATCAGTACTGCCATCAACACCTCTCATTCATCTGCCTACATAGGACACTGACCAATCTCTCTTTTTTTCCCTCTCCTTCTACCTCCCCCCTCTTTCTCTTGCTGTCCTTCCCCTCCCTCCCTCTCTTCCCCTTTCTCACTCTCTCTCTCCTCCCTCCTCTCTCTCTCTCCCCCTCTCTATTTCTCTCTCTAGGTTGAATGTAATCTTCGGCAGGTTTGATGAAGTGCAGCGATCGGGGAACATGATGCTGTCCTCTGGCTCAGGTGAGTGAAGTCAACCCTGTGTGTGTGATGTGTGTATGTGTGTGTGATGTGAGGTGGTTGAAGTCAACCCTGTGTGTGTGTGTGTTTGTGTGTGTGTGTGCGTGTGTGTGTGTGTGAGGTGGGGTGAGGTGAGGTGAGTGAAGTCAACCCTCTGTGAGGGTGTTTCCTTAGTCGCGCACATGTAAACGAGATCTCTTCCTTCTCAGTGTGAGAAGCTGGTTTTGACTGCAAGCATTGGTTGAGTAAATAAACATGCAACAGCACAGCATTACACCTTACAGCTGGTGATCAAACGCATGAGACATTGGTCATTGGTCATTTTCATTGGCTGCATCTGTTCCCAGCTCCATGCACTTCATTAAAGACAGGAAAAACACTCCATAAATATTTATCTGTGTTGATAAAGCATTGCTCAATATTTCCAATGATGACACAGAAGGATTACATTTTAAAAGTGCTTTATTTGAGCATGATCATGAAGCATATTATTTATCATTTGACAACATGAGCAGTTGAGCAGTGTGTTCCCTTCAAAGAGTAAAGAGCAGGAAGCCACTGAAGGTGTTGTGGTTATCAGGATCATCATAGAGCCTGTAGCCTGAAGGGAGAAGCATGTTAACTACATCTCCCACCTCCAGCTGCAGAGTCACACCACTGGAGAGATAGGAGCGAGCTCCATCGGTATCATACTCTCCCAACCACATGACCTGCTCTCCATTCTTATACATCCTGATGGTCATCGAGCGTGAGGATAGTAGATCCATGACTGTGAATCTGAAGTAGTAGACTCCTTTTACTGGAGCTGTGAAGAAGCCAGTAATGTTGCTGTAGGCCTGTCCAACATTGGTGATGGTTTTAGTGAAGACCAAGTTCAGATCAGTATTATCAGCCTGTATGTATCCTGAGTTGTACAGACCTGCTGAGAATGCCACCTTGGGTTTCTCTGTGATCTCTTTCTCCAGATTGACTACTTCAGTCTCAGTGGATGAAAGTCTGGTCTTCAGCACTACCAGTTCTGTCTCTTGTGCTGCTTGTTCCAATTTCAGTTTCTCCACCTCAGTCTCACTGGCAGACAGTTCCATCTTCATGTTCTCCACCTCAGTCTCACTGGCAGACAGTTCCATCTTCAGTTTCTCCACCTCAGTCTTCATAGTGGTCAGGTCTGTGTGTTTTGCAGCAGTGTCTTTCTGCACGTGCTCCATGTCATTCTCGGTGACTGCCACTCTCTCAGTAACTGACCCCAGATCAGCTGTCTGTGCTGCAGCTTCCTTCCTCAGATTCACCACTTCTGCCTCTTGTGCTAAAGTCACCCTTTCCAGAGACTCCACTTTAGTCTCGCTGGCCACCAGTCTTTGTTTCACTGCATCATTTTCACCCTCTATTTTGTTCAGCAGATATTTGGTGTTCTGTAGCTCATCACGAGTGAAGCTCAGAGTCACCCTCAGCTCCCCTACCATGTCTCTGAGTTCCCTGAGCTCAGCAGAGATGTCCAGCTGGGCAGAGACTTCAGCAGCAGCAGCAGCAGCAGCAGCAGCCCCAGTGCTCTGGCTCTCTGTGTGAAGATCAGTCTGGGTGCCCAGAGTCAGAGATCCACACATGGGGAGCAGCAGCACCAGCAGTGTGATGGCAGCCCTCATCTTTAACATCACTCCCTCGCAAAGTAGTTTTGTAGTAGCAGTAGTAGAAGCAGTAGTAGTAGCAGTAGTAGTAGTTGTAGATGGTTGTTAGTCTCACTCCTGAGACAACCTCTTTTATATGCCTCAGTTACTCCCTCTTGACCATTGCTACTCGCAAATACGGAACAGCTACAAACCCCTCCCCCGCCCCGCTTTTGGGAAGTCGGATCACACCTCCGTTATGCTCATCCCTACCTACAGACAACGCCTAAAACAGGAAAAACCGGTTTTTCGGGCAGTTCAACGCTGGAGTGCTGAATCCATTAGCACTCTCCAGGACTGCTTTGAAACAACAGATTGGCAGATGTTCTGTGTTGCAGCTGATGGGGACATTGATGAATACACAGACTCTGTCTCTGCATATATCTCTAAATGCATCGATGATGTCGTCCCTAGGGTCAGGGTCATCTGCTTTACCCTTCCGAACACCCTAGACCCCTTTCAGTTTGCATACCGCCCAAACAGATCTACGGATGATGCCATCGCCCTGACAACGCACACCACTCTCTCCCACCTGGAAATACATAACATAACATATACATAACTCTGGAGTCCGAGGTAAACTTTAGTTTTTTAAAGGTTTTCACCTTCCAACTTGTTTGGACAGTACTGGCTGCTCTGACTGGGAGCCTGCTTGCGTGTCTACAGATTCTTCATTTAAATGAGCGAGAAGGAAGAAGCAAACAATGCAAACAAAGCTTCCCTTTTTTAAAGCATGTGCACTGCACACCATTTGTGTTCTTTGTTCAAAGAAGAGATGTAATAATATTGCTTTACATGGAGGGGAAAAAACACATGAAGAATCCATTCTAAGTATATTTTGTAATCATTTGGGAGAGTGTAGTTCCAGATGAATCGTCTCTGAGTCTGCCGTGTGTGTGTGTGGTATCTAGGGTGTTTTCGTTATTGTGTCACTGGTACACCATGAGTATCCTTGCTAGTGCAGTCATGCTATGTGTCTTATGTGGGTTAGCATCACTGAAACTGATGAAAGGACTCATGATAGAGAAATGTAAAACTCTGACTATAATCATGTATGTGTGGTAATCACATGCCTTTGTGTCTTAAGTGCTGACCTTTCTGGCTTTATATGTGGGCTTAAAACTTTAGTGTATGTAAGCAGAAGCTCGAAAGAAAGACTACATGTTCTTCTTTCCTACATCTGGAACATGTGCACCCAAACGCTTGCAAAAAGCAGAGTAAGATGACCTCGGACGTGGGAACCCACCATGTGGTTATCTCTGCTGACATAGTGCTTTGGTGTCAGAGAACGCCAACTTCAGCCTATAGAAACCTTGTGTGATGTGTTCAACTTTGCTTCTGTCTTGTCTACCAAGACACGAGTGAGCCCGATATGCATATTGAATAAAGAGATTCTTATACACAACTCTGGAGTCCGAGGTAAACTTTAGTTTTTTAAAGGTTTTCACCTTCCAACTTGTTTGGACAGTACTGGCTGCTCTGACTGGGAGCCTGCTTGCGTGTCTACAGATTCTTCATTTAAATGAGTGAGAAGGAAGAGGCAAACAATGCAAACAAAACTTCCCTTTTTTAAAGCATGTGCACTGCACACCATTTGTGTTCTTTGTTCAAAGAAGAGGTGTAATAATATTGCTTTACATGGAGGGGAAAAAACCCATGAAGAATCCATTCTAAGTATATTTTGTAATCATTTGGGAGAGTGTAGTTCCCGATGAGCATTTTGTTCAGCAGACAGAGTCCTGGTGTTCTGTAGTTCATTCTGGGTGACAGTCAGCTGCCCTCTCAGCTCCAGCACCATGGCTCTGAGTTCCCTGAGCTCAGCAGAGACGTCCAGCTGGGTAGAGACTTCAGCAGCAGCAGCAGCAGCAGCAGCAGCAGCCCCAGTGCTCTGGCTCTCTGTGTGATCTTCAGTCTGGGTGCCCCGAGTCTGAGATCCACAGCCTGCAGTGTGATACAGGCCCCTCATCTTTAACATCACTCCCACTCTCTAACACCACAGCAACAGTAGTAGGTGTAGCAGGTGGTTTTGAGGTCCAGTGTGTAGACACCCTCTTTATAAGACTCAGTTGGCTCTTTTGTAAGATATATGTCCTTTGTGTTCATATGACAGAGCTGATTTTGTGGGTCTTGATCTTTAGTTCCTCATTGTAATTAGTCCCAATGTATCCCATCTGGGAGGAAAGATAAGAAAGCCACTGAAGGTGTCGTGGTGATCAGAATCACACACACACACACACACACACACACACACACACACACAGGTGTTGTGGTGATCAGAATCATCTCTTGAGTCTGCCGTGTGCACAGAGTTGCTTGCACCCCATCTCCTAGCCCGTTAGATCCCCAAATTACACAATTACAGATTGGAGCTCGGGGGGTGGAACGAAAAGGCCTGACATTTTGGGGTCGGAGGTCAGAAATAGTAAGGAGGTGGCTTAGCTCTGGAAGGAAAAAGGAGGTGGTGTGTGGCTGTGTACAAAAATAACAGAATGACTACATGCAACTAATAAGCAGTCATACTAGGACACATTTCTGTGTGTTTGGGTGTTTGAGACAGAGACAAAGTGTTAGTGTATGTGTTTGTGTGAGAGAGAGGGTGTGTGTGTTTTATGTGTGTGTTTGTGTGTGTGTGTTTGTGTGTGTGTGTGTGAGGGAGAGAGAAAGAGATAGTGTATGTGTTTGTGTGAGAGACAGGGTGTGTATGTTTGTGTGTGTGTGTGTGTGTGAGGGAGAGAGAAAGAGATTGTGTATGTGTTTGTGAGAGAGAGAGAGAGAGAGAGGGAGAGACAGAGTGAGAGAGAGAGAGACCGACGGACAGACAGAGTGAGAGAGAGAGAGAGAGAGAGAGAGACCGACGGACAGACAGAGTGAGAGGAGAGAGAGAGAGAGAGAGAGAGAGAGACCCGACGGACAGACAGACAGAGTGAGAGAGAGAGAGAGAGAAAGAGAGAGGAGACCGACGGACAGACAGAGTGAGAGAGAGAGAGAGAGAGAGACCGACGGACAGACAGAGAGAGAGAGAAGGAGAGAGAGAGAGAGAGAGAGAGAGAGAGAGAGACCGACGGACAGACAGACAGAGTGAGAGAGAGAGAGAGAAAGAGAGAGAGAGACCGACGGACAGACAGAGTGAGAGAGAGAGAGAGAGAGAGAGAGAGAGACGGAAGACAGAGGAGGAGAGAGAGAGAGAGAGAGAGAGAGAGGAGACAGAGTGAGAGAGGAGAGAGAGAGGGAGAGAAGAGAGAGTGAGAGAGAGGGAGAGGAAGAGAGGGAGGGCGGAGAAGGGAGGGGAGGAGAGAAGAAGAGAGAGAGAGAGAGAGAGAGAGAGAGAGAGAGGGACAGACAGAGTGAGAGAGAGAGAGAGAGAGAGAGAGAGAGGAAGAAGAGAGGAGAGAGAGAGAGAGAGAGAGAGAGAGAGGAAGAAGGGAAGAGGAGAGAGAGAGAGAGAAAGAGAGAGAGAGAGAGGAAGAAGAGGAGAGAGAGAGAGAGAGAGAGAGAGGAGAGGAGAAGAAGAGGAGAGAGAGAGAGAGAGAGAGAGAGATTTGATTTTATAAAAAACTTTTAATGGGTTTTGGGGTATCAAACCCCTCATACACTATACATTATATAACAAAAAAAGAAAAACAAGAATCAATTATTCCAACAAAGGAGCGAAAAATAAATCATCATTTAACACAGAACACAGAGCACCATGATAACACCACAGATCCTCAAAGACCTCAATTGCACTCATTAATTTATAAAAATGAAAATCAATAAGAATCCTAGACTTTATTAAGTTCTTGAAAACCGGAATAATTTCCCCTGGTTTCCGTTGCACCATGTTTTTCCTGCTCAGGTAGACCGCAAGTTTAGCTTGCCCAATAATAAAATTAATGAGCTGACACTTTGACCTCTGCATCCTATTATACGTGAATCCAAAGATAAAACCCTGTTTGGTGAACACTGTCCCCAAAGAAAGAAACATAACACTTAACATGCTAAATAAAGGACCAAGTCTGAAACATTCCATGAAACAGTGATAAATTGTCTCTCTTTCCAGGCAGAATGGACACCTGTCACATACTGTGGGGTTCATTGCCGAAGTTAAAGCATTGACTGCAATGGCCCCATGTAGGATTCGCCATTGCAGGTCCCCAGTTCTTTTATTCAGTGGAGTTTTATAGATCGTTCTCCACACTGGCTTAGTTTGTAATCCAATGCCAAGTTTCACTCTCCAAACAGTGTCCATTCTCCCCTTCAAGGAATTCTTATTTATCACTTTGACTAGGTTTTTATATAGAACCTTCCCTGTAACAGAAAAAAAATCACATTGTTCAAGTTCCCCAACCTCTAGCAAGGGATTTACGTGACCTGTCTCAAGCAAAGCTGGTGTGATTTCGATGTTTGGAATTACATCATTGTTATTGCAGAAGGCACTGCCATTGGCATAATCCTCCAGAAGACCTCTCTCTTGAAGATTGAGAACCCCAGCAAGTTTGCAAAGAAATCTTTCCACATACCTTGTGGATTTTATCCCTAGGAAAGAGGCTACTGCCTTTGCATTTTGTAAATCACCACCCGCCTTGTAGACAATGTGACGCAGTTGTACGGCTTTTTTTGTGCAGAGCAAACCCGTGAGACCAGGCATGTCCACACCAGACACGTCCAGCCGAGCCCCAAACACAATGGGCTCCTCAAACAGCCAATGCAGGGAGGATAAAGCATCACACCACCGATGGGTAAACAATCCCCAGACCTTAAACAGGCTTGTGTAGAAAGCTGGTAATCCACTATAGCCAAGTTGCTTATACTCCATTTGGAAAAGCGCAATGTCTAGACCCATACCACCAACTCCACGCAGAATGCTGTAAGCTAGCGGTCTCCACGCCAGATCACTCGGTCCAGTAAACAGTTTCTGAATAAACTGTAACCTGTAAGTGTCTCTTCTGCTGGCCAGGTGTATAAGTCCTTGTCCCCCGTCCTCTTTTGAAAGAAAAAGAACTGCTTGGGGGACCCAATGCAACTTGTCCCAGAAAAAATTCACCATCTCCTTCTGAATGCTTTCAATGAGCCCAACAGGAGGTTCAACACAAGCAAATTTGTGCCATAGTGCAGAGGCCACCAAGTTATTGATGATGATTGCGCGTCCCCTGTACGACAATTGGGGGAGCAGCCATCTCCACTTATCTAAGCGTCCTCTGACCTTGTCCAAAACCCCTTCCCAGTTCTTGTTAGTCACAGTGTCATCACCTAAAAAGACGCCGAGATATTTCAACCCCCCCTTCTTCCAAGACAAGCCCCCTGGTAAACCTGGGCGTTGTCCAATCCACTCCCCTATTATGAGAGCTTCGCTTTTCCCCCAGTTCACCCTTGCAGAGGAAAGCAGATTAAATTCTTGCACAACATTCTTAAGTACATTTATATCATCATCATCATTTATGAAAACAATAACATCATCTGCATAGGCAGACAAAAAGAAACGGTCATTACAGCATGGCACCGAAAGACCTTTCAAGTTGGCGCGTAACTTGTGCAAAAAAGGTTCTATCGCAATAGAATATAACATACCCGACATGGGACATCCCTGCCTGACCCCTCTTTGTACCTTAAAAGGAGCACTCAGGCCACCATTCACCTTCACAATACTTTCAATGTTACAGTACATGGTTCTGATCATAGATATAAAACCCACACTAAATCCTAAGGACTCCAATGTGTACCACAGATATGGATGTTCCACACGATCAAAGGCCTTTTGCTGGTCTAGTGAAATCAGCCCAGCATTGGTACCCAGATTTCCAAAGACTGCCAGCAAATCTCTTACTAAGGTTATATTATCAAAAATTGAACGGTTAGGTATGCAGTAAGACTGGTCAGAGTGGACAACCTGTGCCATTACTTTTTTAAGTCTCATTGCCAGGGCCTTAGACAAGATCTTATATTCTGTGCATAGGAGAGAAACAGGGCGCCAGTTACTTATATCTTGCAAGTTTCCTTTCTTTGGCAACAGTGTAATGATCGCCCTACGGCAGCTAAGAGGTAGTAAGCCTTTTTCTAGGCTCTCCCTTAGTACCTCAAGGAGATCCTTCCCCATAATGGACCAGAAAACCTTGTAAAAACTAACCGGTAACCCATCAATTCCTGGGGAAACCCCCTTCTTCATAGAAAACAGAGCCTGTTCAAGCTCCAGGTGCGTCAAGACCTTGTCCATCTCCAAACAAGAGTCCTTATCCACTTTGGACAACCCATTAAAGAAAGTATTGTCATTGACAAAAGCGTCACAGCGCATTAACTCACTCTTATAAAGTTCTGAGTAAAAACGCGTAGCACAGCTACGTATCTGAGCAGGTTCTGTGAGCTCTTGGCCTGTTACAGACCTTAGAGCATGTATGAGTCTGCTCTGACCATTTTTCCTCTCCAAATTGAAAAAAAATTTGGATGGAGCATCCATTTGCACCACACCTTGGAACCTCGAACGGACCAGGGCCCCTTGTGCTTTAAAGTCCATCAACCCAGCAAGCATATTCTTTTTCCGTTTTAGAACTTTACCATTATCTACATTTCCTGTGGAAGCTGTTAACTCTTGCAACTCCACAATTTCTGACTCTAAAATTTTCATTGACCGGGCTATTTCCCCAGAAACATTCACAGTATACTGCTGACAGAGCTGCTTAATTTGTACCTTTCCACAATCCCACCATTGTTCCAAAGAAACATACGCACTCTTCTGCTCTTTAAAGTTTTCCCAAAAATAAGTAAAAACATCTACAAAATGTCTATCCTCTAGAAGACACGTGTTAAAATGCCAATATGCACTTTTGGACTTAAAAGAAGCCACAGATATGCAACAAATAACTGCACAGTGATCTGAAAAGCTAACTGGACAGATCCTACATGATTTTGAAGAGCTGGCTTGATGATTAAAAACATACATCCTGTCAAGCCTGGCCAGAGATAAGGAATTACCTCTACTGTGTGCCCATGTATACTGTCTTGCACTTTGATGCATGCTCCTCCAAAGGTCGCAGAGATCGTATGTTTCAATCATTTGGACAACAGCCCTTTGGGAAGCAGTATGCGGTTCCAAATGATTCCTATCCAGTTTATCATTTTGTGTGCAATTAAAATCTCCACCTAAAAATAACAAATCATCAGTTTTTAAGCTTTTTAAGGTATTGCCAATTATACCTAAAAATAAAACTCGGTCTGGCCCTCCTGTGGGCGCATATATATTCAAGAAAACTATGTTCAATTCTCAAACTTTGCCACCACTTTGACGCAGCGTCCCTTAACGATCTCATCCACCTCATAAGAGAGGGGTATACAGGCTTTAGAGAAAAGAATCGCCACCCCTCCACTTATGGAGGACTTGTGGCTTAGGATAGTTAAACCATCCCCTTCTCTCCGCCAGTCAACCTCGTTTTTTTTATCACTATGCGTTTCTTGCAAAAACATCACGTCTATGCTTTTTAACTTTATGAACTCAAAAACCGCCATTCGCTTTTTACTATCTCTGGCGCCGTTTACATTCAGAGTTCCAATATTGAGATTAGTATTCATATTTACAATCGCTAAAAAAATTATCATAACAACCGTAAGGCAGTAGGCAGGAAAGGCAGTAGGCAGGAAAATCAAACAGCAGCCTCACCACCGCTCCGAAGTTGTTTTCGTACCTCATTTACTTTTTTCCGAAGTCGATAGACTTCGGGTTTAGAAAAAACTCCATCTCTCAATAAACAGTTAACATCATTTACAAACTGCACTCTATCCTGAAAATAATCTTCTACACGCACCCCCTTCAGCCCCTTAGTGTCTTGTAGAAACTTACTTACTTCTTCAGCTTTGTAAACAACGGGCAAGTTTTCAGCCTGCGAACAACCTGACCAGCTGGAATCAGATGAGTATCCGTCTACGGATTGATCCTCCTGAGTACATCCAGCTTTCTTAGATTTGTTCGTATTCTCAAGGTCCGGCAATTTTCTCTTTGTAGTTATAGGTACTTTGAAAGATGTCTCAGTTTCCATCTCTGAAACCACGTCTGACATTAATCCTTCAGTCTTTTCTACCCGAGGCCTAGAAATCTCTGTGACTGACCCAAGGGAAATGAGCTCACCCACATCACAACCTGCCACAACAGTCTCCTTCTCAGCAAGGTCAATCGCGACAGGTTCAACCACAACAGGTTCAACCACAACAGACCCACCCGCTGCCGGTCCATCAGCCGGAGGCGCGAGGGGGACCAACATGGCAGGGCCAGCCGCAGGGGCGTCTGTCAAAAGGGAGCTAGGTGCAGACGGGTCCGATGCTGGGGAACCAGCCGCAGTGGTGTCAGTAGACTCAGCTGCATTCAGATCCGATGCGGGAGAGCCAGCCGCAGTGGCGTCAGTAGACCCAGCTGCATTCGACTCACTCCGATCGGCACCCCGATCTTGTTCTTTAGCAGATTCCTCCCTTTTTTCCGGGCAAGCTCTCGCTAGATGCCCTATCCTCTTACACCTATAACATTTCATCATCGAGTCTGATGTAGCAAACACGACATATTCAAAGCCATCCACTTTAAACTTTAGCGTCAGTTCTAGGTCATCCTGTCCGTTTTTTAGGACAATATTTACCTGTCTTCTAAAAGACATCATGTGTTTAACAAGAGGTGACTTGCAACTTAGGGGAATTTTCCTTATAGGGGATACTAACTTTCCAAATCGCGATAGCTCGCGTTCAATAAGTTCATCCTTAATAAACGGAGGAACATTTGACAGGGTGATTTTCCTCGAAGGACTACTGAGAGGAAAAACGGGCGTAAATTCGCCCCCAATAACAATTCCAGTTTGGATCACCTCATGTGTTTTCTCGATTGAACTCAAAAATAAAACAATCGCGTTGTTCATTCTTGAACCAGAAACTACATGTTCGTGGCCTACGACTTGTCCAACAGCTAGACTGCACTCCTCAATGCTAACCCTCGACTCCACTTTCACGCCATGGCGCCGGGTTAAATATTCAAAATCCATTGTTCCCTGAGGTGCCATGCACCCAGCAGAAGCCGGTATGCACCTCCGGGAAAAACAGCCAAAGACACAAAATAAATAAGCCACCTAATGATTAAAACTAAAGTACATATAAACAAATAAGACACAATACAAACACGCAAAAAAAGTTAGAAAAGTTAGAACGCCACAGACGGCAACCTGTCGCACTCACACTCAACGCGCTCAGCCCACTCGCTCCCAGCATGCACTCGAGAGAGAGAGAGAGAGAGAGAAAGAGAGAGAGAGACCGACGGACAGACAGAGTGAGAGAGAGAGAGAGAGAGAGACCGACGGACAGACAGAGTGAGAGAGAGAGAGAGAGAGAGAGAGAGAGAGAGAGAGAGAGAGACCGACGGACAGACAGACAGAGTGAGAGAGAGAGAGAGAAAGAGAGAGAGAGACCGACGGACAGACAGAGTGAGAGAGAGAGAGAGAGAGAGAGACCGACGGACAGACAGAGTGAGAGAGAGAGAGAGACCGAAGGACAGACAGAGTGAGAGAGAGAGAGAGAGAGAGAGAGAGACCGACGGACAGACAGAGTGAGAGAGAGAGAGACAGACAGACAGAGTGAGAGAGAGAGAGAGAGACCGACGGACAGACAGAGTGAGAGAGTGAGAGACAGACAGACAGAGTGAGAGACAGAGAGAGAGAGACCGACGGACAGACAGAGTGAGAGAGAGAGAGAGAGTGAGAGAGAGAGAGACCGACGGACAGACAGAGTGAGAGAGAGAGAGAGAGAGAGAGACCGACGGACAGACAGAGTGAGAGAGAGACGGAACCAGTTAAGCTACAGATCCTACAGACAGGACAGCATACATTGTGTGAGTTTGTGGAGAGAGAGAGAGAGAGAGAGAGAGAGAGAGAGGGAGAGAGACAGAGAGACGGACAGTTAAGCTACAGAACTTACAGACAGAACAGCATACAGTGTGTGAGTTTGTGGAGAGAGAGAGAGAAAGAGAGGGAGATGCAGGAGAGAGAGAGAGAGAGAGATTCATCCAGTCCTCACTATGACCCCAGACACCACAGAGAGCCTCGTCTCACAGAGCGCTGCCACAGACCCAACAGCAAACACATTGGTGGACACTGCGCAAGAAGCCCTGACAAATGTGTGTGTGTGTGTGTGTGTGTGTGTGTGTGTGTGTGGGGGGGGTGCCTGTGTGTGTGTGTCACCAATGCATAGGAGGTGACGGCTCATATGAACGGCACTGAAATAATTTGACTCAAACACTTGTATGAACGGAACTGAACTGGTTCCCATATATAAAACTGGCACCGGACTAATCTTACTCCTCTGGTTCCCATACATATGAGTGGCATTGAACTAATCTTACTCCTCTGGTTCCCACACACTCTCCTTGCCTGACCCCCTGCCATGTTTGCACACAAACCTCACTGGCGTAGTGCAGCGGGCCTTCAAGATGCTTTTCAGGCAGAGAGACAAACTTGGCGTGTGTTTAATGTGAGGTGAATGAAGTCAACCCTGTGTGTGTGTGTGTGTGATGTATGTGTGATGTGAGGTGGTTGAAGTCAACCCTGTGTGTGTGTGTGATGTATGTGTAATGTGAGGTGAAGGAAGTCAACCCTGTGTGTGTGTGTGATGTATGTGTGATGTGAGGTGAATGAAGTCAACCCTGTGTGTGTATGTGTGATGTGAGGTGGTTGAAGTCAACCCTGTGTGTGTGTGTGTGTGTGTGTGATGTGAGGTGAATGAAGTCAACCCTGTGCTCCCGTAAATCACACACCCCGGTCGCCATGGCCCTGCTGAGTGATGAGGGGGGAAAGAGTTGGCTGGAAATTGAAAGAATTCAAGGAGTGGAGTGCGGTGTGTGACTTCCTGGAGCTCCACCTGTTGAATAACTAAGCACTAATTGTAAGGGTGTTTCCTTAGTCGCGCACATGGACTTCTGTCTAGTCTGCCAAGGCACGAGTGAGCCCAATATGCATATTGAATAAAGAGATACTTATACACAACTCTGGAGTCCGAGGTAAACTTTAATTTTTTAAAGCTTTTCACCTTCCAACTTGTTTGGACAGTACTGGCTGCTCTGACTGGGAGCCTGCTTGCGTGTCTACAGATTCTTCATTTAAATGAGTGAGAAGGAAGAAGCAAACAATGCAAACAAAACTTCCCTTTTTTAAAGCATGTGTACTGCACACCATTTGTGTTCTTTGTTCAAAGAAGAGCTGTAATAATATTGCTTTACATGGAGTGAAAAAAACACATGAAGAATCCATTCTAAGTATATTTTGTAATCATTTGGGAGAGTGTAGTTCACGATGAGCATTTTGTTCAGCAGAGTCCTGGTGTTCTGTAGTTCATTCTGGGTGACAGTCAGCTGCCCTCTCAGCTCCAGCACCATGGCTCTGAGTTCCCTGAGCTCAGCAGAGACGTCCAGCTGGATAGAGACTTCAGCAGCAGCAGCAGCAGCCCCAGTGCTCTGGCTCTCTGTGTGAACTTCAGTCTGGGTGCTCCGAGTCTGAGATCCACACCTGCAGTGTGATGACAGCTGTAAGTGAATGTCCTACCATAGACTACATTACCCACAATTCTCTTATCACTTTGACTTTCTTATCTACATTTCATTCACTCGGTATTGGTCACCGCAAGGTGATAAATAAGGTGACGCATTTTTCCCTTTAAAACCACGAAAAACCCACATATCTGTCTCTCTGGCGGTGGGTTTACAACAGTAAACACCATTCATTTAAGAGATACCCTCTCTGCAGAAGAAGAACAAAGGACCACGCAACAACGAACCGTATTGAACTTTTGGCCGAAGTTACGAAAATACTTTGACTCGTTTAGTTGCAGCCTAAGATATACCGGTAAAATTATACTGCAGCCCAGCAGTGTTCTGAGTAAGATAAGGCGACCGGCTTCCCTTATTAGTTTCTCCACGTCGACGAACCTAACTTCTACCTCCTTCAAGACCGTCTGATGCCCACCAAGGCCTGCACGAGTTTTCAGCTGACGAGCTAAGGAAGGACACGGACATCTCCCCCCGAACCTGCGTCCCGCGCTGTTCAGTTGGAATTCCGTAATACACCGTTTAACGCTTTGCAAGAGCGTTAATCAAGTAAGGCTGACATCTGGGCAGAGATTAGTCTTATATGTGTGTTAATATCTGTGTGAAAGTATCCTTGTTTTATTTCATTTATGATTTAAATGCGCACTTTGTAATTCACAGTTTGCACGGTTTGTAACCGTGACATTATCTTGCTTTCTTTTACTTTGCTATTTTGTTAGAACGTGCATGCACCATCTCTCTCTCTAACTCCCTCAATCACCATCTGAACGTATACACGTACACATCGCGATTTAAGTGCTGCTTATACATTTTGTATTGCGTTAAAGGCCTATAGCCTGGATTCTACCCTCGAGATAAGAATCCATTGTCTACTCATTGCATTTGTGCCCATCCTCCAACTTAAACTGGCGCCTAAAACAGGCAAAGCTGGCCTCGGATCTGCATTCGCATCCGCTGACCACCCCCAATCTAGGTGATGCCCTGCGCACTATATTCATTCACGCATATACTATCTATCGCCTGTGCGCTTGCGCATAGCCTCTCCCTCTTTCTCCAGTTAGCGCGTAACCGCGCATACCTGCACACGCACACACACACACACACACCCACACACACACAGAGACGAGGAGGATCTTATGCCCCCTCCTCTGTATTCCCAACTCCACTTTGTGCCTTGTTTCATGGTTATACTCAGTTGTTTATATGATTAGTATTAGCCATTAATTACTGTTTGTTACCTTCAATAAATTGTTTATTTAGACTTAAATAATTGTCTTGTCTGTTGTTGTTCCAATATTCCACTGAAAGCCATTTTCCGCCAATCAAGTACTTCAAATGCCTTCACTTCTCTGGTTGTTTCATGAAGTGTTATAGACTTTGTAGTGATATTGTAGTACTATAGTATTGTGATACCATACTTAGACTGTAGCATAGTGGTACAGCTAGAGCTTTTCATTGTTTTAGTAATTTAATTATAAAATATTAAATACTAAATTTAATGATTATTAAATTTTATGAGACTGATTTAATTAAACTAATGTAGCAACCCCGGTTTCACCTACACAGCCCTCATCTTTAACATCACTCCCTCTCTGACACACACAGTAGTAGGTGTAGCAGTGGTTTCTGAGGTCCAGTGTGTAGACACCCTCTTTATAAGACTCAGTTAGCTCTTTTGTAAGATATATGTCCTTTGTGTTCATATGACAGAGCTGATTTTGTGGGTCTTGATCTGTAGTTCCTCATTGTAATTAGTCAATGTATCCCATCTGGAAGGAAAGATAAGAAAGCCACTGAAGGTGTTGTGGTGATCAGAATCATCTCTGAGTCTGCCGTGTGCACAGAGTTGCTTGCACCCCATCTCCTAGCCCGTTAGATCCCCAAATTACACAATTACAGATTGGAGCTCGGGGTGTGGAACGAGAAGGCTTGACATTTTGGGGTCGGAGGTCAGAAATAGTAAGGAGGTGGCATAGCTTTGGAAGGAAAAAGGAGGTGGTGTGTAGCTGTGTACAAAAATAACAGAATTACTAAATGCAACTAATAAGCAGTCATACTAGGACACATTTCTGTGTGTTTGGGTGTTTGAGACAGAGACAAAGTGTTAGTGTATGTGTTTGTGTGAGAGAGAGGGTGTGGTTTTATGTGAGGGTTTGTGTGTGTGTGTTTGTGTGTGTGTGTGTGAGGGAGAGAGAAAGAGATAGTGTATGTGTTTGTGTGAGAGAGAGGGTGTGTGTGTTTTATGTGTGTGTTTGTGTGTGTGTGTTTGTGTGTGTGTGTGTGAGGGAGAGAGAAAGAGATAGTGTATGTGTTTGTGTGAGAGACAGGGTGTGTGTGTTTGTGTGTGTGTGTGTGTGAGGGAGAGAGAAAGAAATTGTGTATGTGTTTGTGAGAGAGAGAGAGAGAGAGAGAGAGAGAGAGAGAGAGAGAGGGAGAGGAGGAGAGCCCTGGATTCTGTGGCTGAAAGGCTGAGGGCTGAGTGAGAGACAGACAGACAGAGTGAGAGAGAGAGAGAGAGAGAGAGAGAGACCGACGGACAGACAGAGTGAGAGAGAGAGAGAGAGAGACCGACGGACAGACAGAGTGTGAGAGAGAGAGAGAGAGAGAGAGAGAGAGAGAGGGAGATAGGGAGAGAGACGGACAGACAGAGTGAGAGAGAGAGAGAGAGATTGTGTATGTGTTTGTGAGAGAGAGAGAGAGAGAGGAGGAGAGCCCTGGATTCTGTGGCTGAAAGGCTGAGGGCTGAGTGAGAGACAGACAGACAGAGTGAGAGAGAGAGAGAGAGAGAGAGAGAGAGACCGACGGACAGACAGAGTGTGAGAGAGAGAGAGAGAGGGAGAGAGAGACGGACAGACAGAGTGAGAGAGAGAGAGAGAGAGAGAGAGAGAGGGAGAGAGGGAGAGAGAGACGGACAGACAGAGTGAGAGAGAGAGAGAGAGAGAGAGAGAGAGGGAGAGAGAGACGGAACCAGTTAAGCTACAGATCCTACAGACAGGACAGCATACAGTGTGTGAGTTTGTGGAGAGAGAGAGAGAGAAAGAGAGAGAAAGAGAGAGAGAGAGAGAGAGAGAGAGAGAGAGATTCATCCAGTCCTCACTATGACCCCAGACACCACAGAGAGCCTCGTCTCACAGAGCGCTGCCACAGACCCAACAGCAAACACATTGGTGGACACTGCGCAAGAAGGCCTGACAAATGTGTGTGTGTGTGTGTGTGTGTGTGTGTGTGGGTGTGTGTGTGTGGTGTCACCAATGCATAGGAGGTGACGGCTCATATGAACGGCACTGAAATAATTTGACTCAAACACTTGTATGAACGGAACTGAACTGGTTCCCATATATAAAACTGGCACCGGACTAATCTTACTCCTCTGGTTCCCATACATATGAGTGGCACTGAACTAATCTTACTCCTCTGGTTCCCACACACTCTCCTTGCCTGACCCCCTGCCATGTTTGCACACAAACCTCACTGGCGTAGTGCAGCGGGCCTTCAAGACATGCTTTTCAGGCAGAGAGACAAACTTGGCGTGTGTTTAATGTGAGGTGATTGAAGTCAACCCTGTGTGTGTGTGTGTGTGTGTGTGTGATGTGAGGTGAATGAAGTCAACCCTGTGCTCCCGTAAATCACACACCCCGGTCGCCATGGCCCTGCTGAGTGATGAGGGGGGAAAGAGTGTGCTGGAAATTGAAAGAATTCAAGGAGTGGAGTGCGGTGTGTGACTTCCTGGAGCTCCACCTGTTGAAGAGCTAAGCACTAATTGTAAGGGTGTTTCCTTAGTCGCGCACATGGACTTCTGTCTAGTCTGCCAAGGCACGAGTGAGCCCGATATGCATATTGAATAAAGAGATACTTATACACAACTCTGGAGTCCGAGGTAAACTTTAGTTTTTTAAAGGTTTTCACCTTCCAACTTGTTTGGACAGTACTGGCTGCTCTGACTGGGAGCCTGCTTGCGTGTCTACAGATTCTTCATTTAAATGAGTGAGAAGGAAGAAGCAAACAATGCAAACAAAGCTTCCCTTTTTTAAAGCATGTGTACTGCACACCATTTGTGTTCTTTGTTCAAAGAAGAGGTGTAATAATATTGCTTTACATGGAGGGGAAAAATACATGAAGAATCCATTCTAAGTATATTTTGTAATCATTGGGGAGAGTGTAGTTCACGATGAGCATTTTGTTCAGCAGAGTCCTGGTGTTCTGTAGTTCATTCTGGGTGACAGTCAGCTGCCCTCTCAGCTCCAGCACCATGGCTCTGAGTTCCCTGAGCTCAGCAGAGACGTCCAGCTGGGTAGAGACTGCAGCAGCAGCAGCAGCAGCAGCAGCCCCAGTGCTCTGGCTCTCTGTGTGAACTTCAGTCTGGGTGCTCCGAGTCTGAGATCCACACATGGAGAGCAGCAGCACCAGCAGTGTGATGACAGCCCTCATCTTTAACATCACTCCCTCTCTGACACACACACAGTAGTAGGTGTAGCAGTGGTTTCTGAGGTCCAGTGTGTAGACACCCTCTTTATAAGACTCAGTTGGCTATTTTGAACGATATATGTCCTTTGTGTTCATATGACAGAGCTGATTTTGTGGGTCTTGATCTGTAGTTCCTCATTGTAATTAGTTTCAATGTATCCCATCTGGGAGGAAAGATATGGGAGCCACTGAAGGTGTTGTGGATTGGGTGTTTGAGAGAGACAAATACTTAGGGTATGTGTTTGTGTGAGAGAGAGGGTGTGTGTGTTTATGTGCGTGTTTGTGTGTGTGTGGGAAAGAGAAAGAGATAGTGTATGTATTTGTGTGAGAGAGAGGGTGTGTGTGTTGTGACACGACGAGGGTGTTTTTCAGTAAAACAGTTTCATTTATTAACTCTTAACATTTACAAACTTAGGTAATCAAACTTAACTCAAAATACATAAGCCCACAGGTTTGAACACAAAGTTACTGGAACCTTTCCCTCGTCAGTCCTGCTTCACTCTGTCTCTGACTCTCAACTCTCTGTTGCACTAGTTATTGCTCAGGTGCCAAACTAGCCTAACCATTTGCACCTGAGCTTGCAATCAGTGGATGGCCTGACCTCCCTAGTCCCCAGAGCACCTCCCCAGGGTCCTAGAGCCTGCCCAGTACAACCCTGGTAAGGGAATTCACTATGTTTAAACCAGCTTGGGGTATCACAGTGTGTGTGTGTGTGTGCGTGTGCGTGTGCGTGTGCGTGTGCGTGTGCGTGTGTGTGTGCGTGTGTGTGTGTGTGTTTGTGTGTGTGTGTTTGTGTTTGTGTGTGTGTATGTGGTATCATGGGTGTTTCCGTTATTGTGTCACTGGTACACCATGAGTATCCTTGCTAGTGCAGTCATGCTATGTGTCTTATGTGGGTTAGCATGACTGAAACTGATGAAAGGACTCATGATAGAGAAATGTAAAACTCTGACTATAATCATGTATGTGTGGTAATCACATGCCTTTGTGTCTTACAGTTCCTTTTCGCAGTTTACTGCGACATAACAGTGTGGTACATGACACTAGTCATGGGCCTAAATCGAAGCATTTATCCATTCACGCCTGAAAGGCCGCGAGATCTGTCAGCGCGCACTCCTGAGCCCGCCCCCTCAGGAGTCCCTATCTTATAGTCGCGCCCCACAGATCAGTCTCTTTGAAAACTTCGCAAGAAACGAAGTGCCAGATCCGAGTGTATGCTCTACGCTACCAAAAGTCAAAGAGTTTTGTGTGCTTTTGCTCTCTACGGGTTGGTGAGTTATCCGGGTTCTTTAACCCTCACTAGCTCAGGGCGCTGCAAAATTCGTTGGCTCAACTTAATTTTGGAAGTAGTGGCTGCTATCCTGGCTGCATAGCTGGCTAAGTTTCTGACTAGCCTGCTAGCTTGCTAACAACGTGTTCGTTGCTGATAGTGTGCTTGTGTTTTAATACTCTTCTCTACTTTCAGATTAAAAAAGATGACCAGACACCACCCTGACTGCGGGCACACCCGTGTCAAGGGTGACCGCCACCGTCGGTGCGTGACCTGCCTCAAAAGGGGGGGGGGGTATATACTCATATATCATAAGGGGGGGGGGGTATATACTCATAATATCATAAGGGGGGGGGGTATATACTCATATATCATAAGGGGGGGGGGGGTATATACTCATTATATCATAAGGGGGGGTGGGGGTTACTTTCATAGGGGGGGGGTATATACTCATATATCATAAAGGGGGGGGGGGTATATACTCATATATCATAAAGGGGGGGGGGGGGATATACTCATATATCATAAGGGGGGGGGGGGGTATATACTCATATATCATAAGGGGGGGGGGTATATACTCATATATCATAAGGGGGGGGGGTATATACTCATATATCATAAGGGGATAAGGGGGGGGGTATATACTCATATATCATAAGGGGGGGGGGTATATACTCATATATCATAAGGGGGGGGGGTATATACTCATATATCATAAGGGGGGGTATATACTCATATATCATAAGGGGGGGGGGTATATACTCATATATCATAAGGGGGGGGGGTATATACTCATATATCATAAGGGGGGGGGGGGGGGTATATACTCATATATCATAAGGGGGGGGGGGGGGTATATACTCATATATCATAAGGGGGGGGGTATATACTCATATATCATAAGGGGGGGGGGGGGGTATATACTCATATATCATAAGGGGGGGGGGGGTATATACTCATATATCATAAGGGGGGGGGGGGGTATATACTCATATATCATAAGGGGGGGGGGGGGTATATACTCATATATCATAAGGGGGGGGGGGGGGGGTATATACTCATATATCATAAGGGGGGGGGGGTATATACTCATATATTCATAAGGGGGGGGGGGGGGTATACTCATATATCATAAGGGGGGGGGGGGGGATATACTCATATATCATAAGGGGGGGGGGGGTATATACTCATATATCATAAGGGGGGGGGGGTATACTCATATATCATAAGGGGGGGGGGGTATATACTCATATATTCAATAAAGGGGGGGGGGGGGTAATATACTCATATATCATAAAGGGGGGGGGGGGGATATAACTCATATATCATAAGGGGGGGGGGGTATATACTCATATATCATAAGGGGGGGGGGGGGTATATACTCATATATCATAAGGGGGGGGGGTACTATACTCATATATCATAAGGGGGGGGGGGGTATATACTCATATATCATAAGGGGGGGGGGGGTATATTACTCATATCATCATAAGGGGGGGTATATACCTCATATATCATAAGGGGGGGGGGGGGGTATATACTCATATTCATAAGGGGGGGGGGGGGGGTAATATACTCATATATCATTAAGGGGGGGGGGGGTATATACTCATATATCATAAGGGGTGGCGGGGGGGGGTATATTACTCATATATCATAAGGGGGGGGGGGGTATATACTCATATATCATAAGGGGGGGGGGGGGGTATATACTCATATATCATAAGGGGGGGGGGGGGTATATACTCATATATCATAAGGGGGGGGGTATATACTCATATATCATAAGGGGGGGGGGGGTATATACTCATATATCATAAGGGGGGGGGGGGGTTATATACTCATATTATCATAAGGGGGGGGGGGTATATACTCATATATCATAAGGGGGGGGGGGGTATATACTCATATATCATAAGGGGGGGGGGGGGGTATATACTCATATATCATAAGCGGGGGGGGGGGGGGGTATATACTCATATATCATAAAGGGGGGGGGGGGGGGTATATACTCATATATCATAAGGGGGGGGGGGGGGGTATATACTCATATATCATAAGGGGGGGGGGGTATATACTCATATATCATAAGGGGGGGGGGGGGTATATACTCATATATCATAAGGGGGGGGGGGTATATACTCATATATCATAAGGGGGGGGGGGTATATACTCATATATCATATAAGGGGGGGGGTATATACTCATATATCATAAGGGGGGGGGGGTATATACTCATATATCATAAGGGGGGGGGGGGGTATATACTCATATATCATAAGGGGGGGGGGGGTATATACTCATATATCATAAGGGGGGGGGGGTATATACTCATATATCATAAGGGGGGGGGGGGGTATATACTCATATATCATAAGGGGGGGGGGGGGTATATACTCATATATCATAAGGGGGGGGGGGGGTATATACTCATATATCATAAGGGGGGGGGTATATACTCATATATCATAAGGGGGGGGTATATACTCATATATCATAAGGGGGGGGGTATATACTCATATATCATAAGGGGGGGGGGGTATATACTCATATATCATAAGGGGGGGGGGGTATATACTCATATATCATAAGGGGGGGGGGGTATATACTCATATATCATAAGGGGGGGGGGGTATATACTCATATATCATAAGGGGGGGGGGTATATACTCATATATCATAAGGGGGGGGGTATATACTCATATATCATAAGGGGGGGGGGGTATATACTCATATATCATAAGGGGGGGGGGTATATACTCATATATCATAAGGGGGGGGGGGATATACTCATATATCATAAGGGGGGCAGGATACAACACCAGTGCACAACTGGCTGGTGACCAGTGTTGGGAGTAACGTGTTACAAAGTAACGCATTACTGTAATTCCACTACTTTTCGCGGTAACGAGCATG
>NC_045153.1:584369-586869 GCF_900700415.2 Clupea harengus | reverse complement strand
CAGCTGTCTGTGAGTAATTTGAGTAGTTTGCTATTCACCCAGTTTCATCACTAGAGGGCGCAGTCACTTACTCTAAAACACAGAATGCACAGGCCAGTACATGCTAATTCATCTTCTATGCATTTAATGAATGTAATTTATAAATATTTAATCTTTTTTGTAATGAAACACAGGCAGCTTGTGGAAATGTACATGCTTATTCATAATTTACTAATAAAAATAACTGACTGTTTGGACTCTGTTTGTTGAGTTTGTGTGTGTGTGTTAGTTGTAGGTGTGTGTAGTGAGGACATGAGACTCGTAGTGCCGTAGTTTATTATTTAGCAGGAAGTCACAGCCCAGTTGGGTGGGGTCAGCTGGGGGCGGGGACTAAGAGGAGGTGGGGCTAAGCTGGGGGTGGGGCTCCGCTGGGGCGGGGTAAAGATGGGGGTGGGGCTAAAAGGGGGTGGGGCTAACATGGGGGTGGGGCTCCACGGGGGGGTGTGTGTGTGTGTGTGTGTGCGCTCCACGGGGTGTGTGTGTGGCCTGGGGTTCAGCTGTGCTGGTGACACAGCGCCTGGTCGTAGAGGTAGTGAGCGCTGATGTAGGGGGCCGTACTCATGCACTGGGCCAGGTGCTTATCACACTCACAGATGAACATACGGCACACGTCATTATTAGCTGAAGGGGAGAGACACAGGGAAAAGAGAATCAGATTAGTGGTGTGTGTGAGTGTGTGTGTGTCTGTGTGTGTGTGTGTGTGTCTGTGTGTTTGTGTGTGTGTGTGTATATGTGTGTGTGTGTGTGTGAGTGAGTGTGAGTGTGAGTGAGTGTGTGTGTGTGTGTGTGTGTGAGTGTGTGTGTGTGTGTGTGAGTGTGTGAGTGTCTGTGTGTGTGTGTGTGTGAGTGTGTGTGTCTGTGTGTGTGTGTGTGTGTGTGTCTGTGTGTGAGTGTGCGTGTGTGTGTGCGTGTGTGTGTGTGTGGTGTGTCTGTGTGTGTGTGTGTGTGTGTGTGTGGTGTGTGTGTGTGAGTGTGAGTGATGTGTGTGTGTGTGTGGTGTGTGTGTGTGTGTGTGTGTGACTGTGTGTGTGTGTGTCTGTGTGTGTGTGTGTGTGTGTGTGAGTGTGTGTGTGTGTCTGTGTGTGCGTGTGTGTGTTTGTGTGTCTGTGTATGTGTGTGTGTCTGAGTGTGTTTGTGTGTCTGTGTGTGTGTCTGTGTGTGTGTGTGTGTGTGTGTGTGTGTGTGTTAGGAGTGGGCGATATACCGGTTTGATAGTAAAAAACGGTATTGTGCCACGCCATGATATGGATTTTGCAATACCGTGGATACCGCGATTTATTCATAATTCATAATTCATAAATTCGAATTTGGCATTCATATTGTTTTGTTCCAAATTTCAACTGAGTGATAGTACTAAGTAGCTAAATATTTTTTTATTTTAATCTAACCTTTCTTGGTTCTTACGAAAAAAAGAATGTATGTTAATATGTTGACCTATTTTTATGAGCGGACGGCGCATGCATTTGTTGCGCATGTAGTGCTCGCAACAAACAAGCATGCAGGCAGCTGAAGTTGGTTGGCAGGCTACGTACTAATATATATATATAGCTTATTATAAGTGCGTAAGTGAACAATCGAGGATGAGCGAACACGCAGAAAGTGATGTTCCTCAAGAGCAGGATGATGACGAATTGGTTAAAAAGAAAGGGGGCACCTCTGTCGTTTGGAACTGGTTTGGGTTAATCTCCGACCTCGACCAAATAAGAATAATAGACAGTTGTGTCGCCGGGTTGTTTTAGCCAAAGGTATAAGCACCAGCAACCTGTTAAATCACCATTCAATTGGCAGCTTGCGCATTGTCTACTGGTTGTTCATCATATTTCATATCATCATTCTTAACCCACATAGGTAAGGTATATACAGTTGGCAGCTGCTAGCTTGTGATGAACTCGTGGTGTGTGAATATGAACTCTTTCATACGAAGTTGCACAGGCACCCTGAGGGTTTCTACCTTTTCCCATTATCATTGTATGATTAAATCGAGGAGACTATAACATCAGCTAGATATGCAAATGTAGCTTTTCCATTTAAATCGTTTATGCTAAGGTTATTAAACGTTTCCTCAGCTAGCACAGCAATTCGACAACCATAATCAGGAAGCACAACTTAAGCTGCAAAGTTTCATTTCTCAAAATCAGCTCACCATTAAAAAGCAGTCTTGGGTTCAAAGTGATAACAACCACTTGTGTGATGTTAAATGGCTTCACATAGATATAAACAATCCCAAGAGAAAGAATGGGACATCGACAAAGGGCTCACTCTGATATCAATATCATATTTAGTCTCCGTACTTCGTCCAAAGCCAGATCTATTCTTGAGGTTCCAACATTTTTCAAAAGCAATTTGGCTTTGAATGTGAGTATTCGATCGAGTTATCTTCTGTCCCGTCGTTTGAAGCATACCTTTTAGCTCCGGCATTGGTCTCCCATTATTTAACATTTCACGTTTCGATTGAAAGCCC